>NC_134353.1:94215875-94515875 GCF_048569485.1 Anomaloglossus baeobatrachus
ACGATCGCATACAAGATTTCTCCTGTGCTTCCCCCATACTCTGGAACGCTCTACCTCAGCATATCAGACTCTTTCATATCGTTGAAAGCTTCAAGAGGAACCTGAAGACTCACCTCTTCTTACAAGCCTACAACCTACAAAAACCCTCAGTCCAGTACACCACTGCGCAACCAGCTCTGTCCTCACCTATTGTACCCCCTCCCATCCCCTGTAGACTGTGAGCCCTCATGGGCAGCGTCCTCTCTCCTCCTATACCAGTCTGTTTTGTACTGTTAATAATTGTTGTACTTGTTTTTATGTATACCCTTGTCACTTGTAAAGCGCCATGGAATAAATGGCATTATAATAATAAATAATAATAAATAATAAAATGATACATGCATTGCTCAAAAATATATACACAAAACAAAAATGCTATACTAAATCAACAGCAAAAAGAAATTATTCTGTAATAGATAAAACATACAGATGTAGCAAGAAACAAGCAAATATTTGTTAATCGCTAACAAACTATTGTATAACAGTTCAATTTTTGCATAGCGTAGAACAGGTTTCATTATATGTCTAAAAGTCGAATAATATACTGTATAAAATTAATATAAAATTAATCAACTCATATGGTAAATGCCGTAGTAACAAAAGCAAAAAAGGCAGAATTGCCATTTTCTGACTGCTGCACATCCCTGAACAAAATGCAATAAAAAGTGATAAAAAAATCATATGTACTAGAGATGTGCGGATCACTTGAATTTTGAATTCCCCAATTTTTCCCAAGGAATCTAAATACTGCAAATCCTGTAATTGCTTGTAAAAGTCGTGTATAACATTCAGAGGTAATCTAGGTCTGTACTGAATCCTTTTATTGTTCTTTAATGCAAATATAACTTTAGTGATATCCAAATTATCTTATCCTATCTGGGTAGGGGGAAAAAGGGATGTTACCAGTAGTAACTAACAGATATAAAAGTTGTAAAATTGGTCCAAACACTATTCCTTTTTTGGGGCAAATGTCTACCTTGCTGTTGCCATGTACATATGCATCTCAATAAATTAGAATATCATCAAATAATTTATTTTAGTAATTCAATGCAAAAAGGGAAACATATGTAGAGTCATTACACACAGAGTGATCTATTTCAAGTGTTTATTTCTGTTAAAGTTGATGATTATGGCTTACACTCAACTTTCCATTAATATGTTTGGATACAGAACTCTGTGAACGGCCAGCTTCTTTAGCAATGACCTTTTGTGGCTTACCCTCTTTGTGCAAGTGTGTCATTGACTGCCTTCTGTACATCTGTCAAGTCAGCAGTCTTCCCCATGATTGTACAGCTTACTGAACCAGACTAAAGGGCGCTTTACATGCTACAATTTATCTGACGATATGTCATCGGGGTCACGGTTTTTGTGACGCACTTCCATCATCTTTAGCGACATCGTTGCGTGTGACACCTACGTGCGACTCCGAACAATCGCAAAAAGGATGAAAATCCTTGATCGTTGACACGTCGTTCAGTTTCAAAATATTGTTCATCGTTTGGAATGCAGAAGACATATTGCTACGTTTGATACCCTGCCAACGACAAACAACATCCACACGACCGCCTTGGTCAAACAATATATCGTTGAACGATGTAGCGTCGTTTGTGAGATGTGTACGTGTGACCACTACAAAACGACCTATGAGCAATCTCGGCAAATTGTAACAATGATCTGGGCGTGTCACATCGCTAACGATATCGCTAGCGATATCGTTGTGTGTAAAGCAGCCTTAAGGGACCATTTTAAACACTTAGGAAGCCTTTACAGGTGTTTTGTGGTGGTTATTTTAATTTTCTGAGACAATGACGTTTAGGTTTTCATTGGCTGTAAGCTATAATCATCAACATTAACAGAAGTAAACACTTGATATAGATCCTTCTGTGTGTAATGACTCTATATAATATATAGAAATAGATCACTCTGTTGTGTAATGACTCTATATAATATATAGGAATAGATCCCTCTGTGTGTAATGACTCTATATAATATATAGGAATAGATCACTCTATGTGTAGCGACTATATATAATATATAGGAATAGATCCCTCTGTGTGTAATGACTCTATATAATATATAGGAATAGATCACTCTGTGTGTAATGAAACTATATAATATATGCATTTCCTTTTTTGTATTGAATTACTGAAATAAATTAACTTTTTGATGATATTCTAATTTATTGAGATGCACTTGTACATGCATCTATTGAGAATCCATATATAATGTGTTAGCTATTGTTAAGTTTTTAATTATCTTATTTTGCCTGTTAACATTTTTTACAATTAATACTGCCTCAAAATAATTTCTAGAAAATTTTTCATAATGCTTTATATGATTTCGACCGGTTGGATTCCATGACTATGTCATTACTGATACTCGCTATCTCTCATGTCATTTAGAAAATCATTATGTCTATGGCTCGTTATATTGAGGCTGGTTTTTGGATGACATATAATGATTTAAAAAATATAGATCAAAAATTGAAAATAGCAACATAATGTTGTGTAACATTTGACTGATATACATTTTGATGAGCATTAGCTCTTTGTCGGCAGAAAACATATATGCTCAACGGCAACTTGAAATTCAATTTCTACGAAGGCTAATCTGAAGGCTGATCCATGCATGAATGTATATTACACCTTGCGAGGACATTAATAATACTGACAGAAGTCCACATACAAGCGCCCGGGATGTAATTTAAACATGGTTTAGTTATGTGACTTTGTTTGTTGTTATAGCAAGTAAATAGATCATCTGTAGAAAAACCATGGGTCTAAATGCAAATCCACTTTAATGTTAATATCACATGCTATTTTCTTCAAGCCCAGTTGTTATAACTAGTAATTATAAAAATTGCTTGCCTTGGGCTTTTGGTTTAGCCAATGACAAACTTATCCCGTTATTGGATCTGTCAGACTGAGTTAATTATCTTTATGATAATAGATGTGTCTTATCTCAAACAAAATAAATACCCTTGTAATTAGCTTTTTGGTTGGAATTTTAATTTATTTATAAAGGTTGTTCCTTTTTTTTTCTTTTCATTTAGCAATAAAGTAAGAATGTAACAATCATACTATTTATGATACTATTAACAAAACATAGCCAATGTTTAATTGAAAATTCCATTTTAAAGTTGAAAGCAAAAAAACTTTTTGCTTTTTTAAAGTTAGAGAAATTGTCAGCTTTGAATAACCTTTTTGTTAGATGGTTCCCTAAATGACAGGTTCATGACAATGTGTCCTGCTGCTCGGACAACCAGTGATTAGGCTTAAAGAAAACCTGTCACATTGAACATGAAATTCTGTGGGCAGCAAGATATAGAGCAGGAGGAGCTGAGCATATTGATATATAAGTCTGAAGGAAGAAAAGTTTAGTGTAATTATCACATTCTTAAACCTCCTTATTAGAGATGAGCAGACCCGTGTATGTTCGGATTCGTCAGGTTCGGTAGGATCTTTGTTAAAAGCCTGGTTCAGGACTTATGCGGGCATCACATGAGACGATATATCGTGTGATATGTCGGAGGGGTCATGTCGTAAGTGATGCACATCCGGCATCGTTTGATATATCATAGTGTGTGACAGCTACAAGCGACGGTGAGCGAGCAAAAATACTCACCTTATCGTTGCTCATTGACACGTCGCTCATTTTCAAAAAGTCGTTTTTTCTTCTCTGCGCCGGTTGTTCATTGTTCTCGAGGCAGCACACATCGCTCCGTGTGACACCTCGGGAACAATGAACACAGCTTACCTGCATCCAGCCGGCAATGCGGAAGGAAGAAGGTGGGCGGGTTGTTTACGTCACGCTCATCTCTGCCCCTCTGCTTCAATTGGGCGGCCGCTGTGTGACGTCGCTGTGATGCCGAACCTCCCTCCCCCTTCAGGAAGTTGATGTTCACCACCCACAGCGACGTCGCTCAGCAGGGAAGTGCGTGTGATGGGGGTTTAACAACTTTGTGCACCATGGGCAACTAATTGCCCGTGACGCACAAACGAAAGAGGCAGGTGTGATCGCACGATAGATCATCTCGTGTGATGCCTGCATTAGACTTGACCTGAAATTGTTTCAGGACCTCGTACCCTATATATGTCAATGGGGACCTGAGCTAATGGGCTCAACTCAAGTAATGAGTATAATGGAAGTCAATGATTGGGCAGTTTGGCTCTCCACCCACATACAGCCAGCCATAAACAGAGCATTTCTAAGGGAGGGAGGTTGTTTTTTTTGGGGGAGTTTTACATACAGCATCTGACAATGTTGCTTTTACCTCCACCAGTGAACCATTGAGAATTAGAAAGCGACTCTCACTGGGCCGATCACCAAGTGTACCCGAGCACTTGGTGAGTAATACTTACCAAGTTTAAGAGTGATCCACTCGAAATTAATGTGGTGGTGGTCATGCAATTTATCAGACCTGCTGTATCACATTTCATTCTTACATGGACTTTGTTTTTTTGAGAATTTTTTTTTTTCCTCATTGGTCCCCAAGCACTCTGATGCTCGATCGAGTGGTTAGCATACGAACAGCACCCAAACTCGGGCTCACTCATCTCTAATCCTTATTGTTTCTATGCTTAGGAGTCTTTTGAGCAGTCGTATGTAGTGATTGATAGCTATTGCCATATACACAGTAGTACAGGTAAGGCAGTAAATTATTGCATAGTACAGTGCTACCCCCTGGGCTCTTAGGTATAGGAAGAACAGTGATTTAAAAACTAAATTTATTTTAAAAGTGATCTGCAAACCGTGGTCTGCAAACCATGTCCTATGAGGAACGGTTACAGGATTTAGGATTGTTTAGCTTGCAAAAGAGAAGACTGAGAGGAGACCTAATAGCTGTCTACAAATATCTTAAAGGCTGTCACACTGTAGTGTGACATCAGTTTTATTCTCATTTTCACAAGGAAAGACTAGTAGAAATAAGATGAAACTGATGGGGAGGAGACACAGATTAGATATTAGAAAAAACTTTCGACAGTGAGGATGATCAACGAGTGGAACAGGCTGCCACAAGAGGTGGTGAGTTCTTTAATGGAAGTCTTTAAAAAGAGGTTGGACGGATATCTGTCTGGGATGATTTATTGAATCCTGCTTTGAGCAGGGGGTTGGACTAGATGACCCAGGAGGTCCTTTCCTACTCTACCATTCTATGATTCTATGATTCTATGATAAAAAGCTTTTCAAGTTACATTGGACAGTGTGTCTTATTACAAAAAAATCCTTATTTCTCCTTTTAATTACACCTAGACTTATGAGTGAAAAGAGATTATAAGATCACTGAGGGATCAGATTACAGCTTCTACTCATAAAAAAGTATAGAGAAGGAAAGGGGATGTGGAGGGAGAAGCTAAAAAAATAAAAGGGGGCAAAGATATATGCTGCAAGTTTGCCTGAAAATTACACTAAGGCTCTGGACACCTTTGAAATGGATCAGCAATGATTTTTAAACATTAATGGTTACCTTTACTTAAGAAAATTATAATAATTTTATTCCTTCATTAATTTTCAGACCTTCTGATAAGCAGTTTAGAGCTTGAGTTTCACTTTTTTCTCATGTGGGAGTGTTTTTCCAAGTAATACAGGTTGGTAGTGAGTAGAGATGAGCGAACCTTTGGAGGTTTGGTTCATTGGTTCACTGGCAGCAAATGAACCAAACCTCCTCTAGTCTGAACATTACCCGAGGAGGTTCGGAATCACTGATTGGCAGTTTGAGTCTCCGCCCACATACAGCCAGCCATTAGCAGATCACTTCCGGTGAAGGGTGGCGGGCTTTTTCAATTTTTATTGTTACACACTACATCCAAGCTTGCTGTTGTTACCTCCAGTGTGAGCCATTCAAACACTGCAAGTGTTGAGCACCAAGCATACCTGAGCACAGTGTTGCTTGCGCGAGTTAAGTTCGCACATAAAGCATCGGAACCCCGAACCAGAGCTCTGTTTTTTCAAGTTGGTGTTCGGTTCAAAAATAAAACCTCGGGTTCAATCATCTCTAGTAGTGAGAACTTTGTATATCCAGGATGCCACTATCTTCAGCTACTTTTGTGAATCAGCATAACTCTAATACTGCACTTATTTCTATTAGATACTTTTTACCATCTTCAAATTTTACAAATCTATTTAACCCGTTCGATGCTAATATCTGTAACACTGAATGAAGGGAAATAAAGCAAGAGAATATAATTCAATGCAACACTCCCAGGAACCAGAGTGATAGTGTATCCGAGATAAAACGTTTTATTGATGCTGGTAAAAATTAATAATAATTACAATGCCTTTTGGCCATTCATAGCCTTCATCAGGAAAAACTAAATAAACATACATGAATTTCTATGCATATAAATGAACCTTATCCATCCGGTGGAATGGCTTTCATCTTTTATTTTTTGGGGTTTTTTTTTTATAAAAAACTAAGTAACTGATATTTATATGTACTATTACTATTTACTTACTTACTGAAGGTAAATGCTCATTTTGTTTCCATCTTAAGTTTTGACAGGCATCCTTTTGCTAGGTCCTGGAGAGATGTTCTTTTTTTGTAGCCACTCTCTGTTTTGGCAACTTGATGAGGGTGATGAATTAAAGGCATGAGAGGAACATTCCTATTTACTCAGAAATCCCTAACAAGGTATTGGAAAATTGGAATTCAACATCAGACAATTAATTCTTAATGCATAATAATTTTTAGATTTTTATTTGGAAATGCCAAATTCCCACTTGAAAAAAACTTGTAACAATTTTAAGAGAACTTGTCATTAGGATTTTGTACCACAAACTAATGGAATGTATATAAAGGCACTTTAATTATAATTAAAGGGAACCTGTCACCAGTTGTGGCGACTATAAGCTGCGGCCACAACTAGTGTGCTCTTATATTAAGCATTCCAGAATACTGTATATAAGAGTCCAGGCTGTGCTGTGTAACGTAAAAATAACTTTTATAATAGCTGGGGGGGCGATCCGGTCCGAGAGGTGTCGCTGCTCTCTGGTCAAGCGCCTCCTCTCTGCTGCAATCTCCATCCTCCTTCTATCCAGCCCAGGAGGCCAGAATTATGTTTCTGCCAGGCTCACTTTGATCTACACTGCTGAGGGCAGATCAAAGTCCTGTAATGTGCAGACGCAACGAAAAGTTAAAGACTGCCCGCTCATGCACACTACAGTGCTCTGCAGGACCTCAATGCTGGCTAGTGTCGATGATGTAGGACACATCATGCACATAGGCCTAGAAGAAGGAGGATGTCGATTGCTGCAGGCAGGAGGCGTGTGGACCGTGGAGATGAGGCGCCAGACTGGAGAGAGGAGACGCCGGACTGAAGAGCAACGACACCCATCGGACCACCCCCCCCTCCCCCTGGTGAGTATTATGAAAGTTTTTTTTATGCTTCAAAGAGTGGCCTGGATTCTTATATACAGCATTCTAGAATGCTGTATATAAGAGCTCAGTGATGATGTGCCTGCAGTTTATAGTCGCCAAATCTGGTGACAAGTTCCCTTTAAATCCTTCCCTTTCTTATAAAAAATATTTTGCTGTTTTAAAAAATCTATAGTTGACATTGTATGTTAATGATATTCAGGTGCAGTGGGTGGATATTGCACTTAGAGCTCTTCTGCATCTCCCCCTTTTTCCCGCCTGCTGCCTGCCTCCTGTCTCTGACTGATAAGTCCCCCCTATTCCAGTGACCTCTCAGTCATAGGCAGTAGGCAAGCAGTGGGCAGGGAAAATGCAAATAAGGAGAACTGTAAGTACCGTGTCTGCCCACTGCATTTGCAACTCATTACTATGCAATTTCAATTATCGCTTATACTACAGCAGCAAATCAAATGTCTACATGAAAGATAAGGATTTATTCAGCATTAAAGCACCTTTATATACATGCCATTAGTTTGAGTTATAAAATCCTGATGACGGGTTCACTTTAAATAGAAGTTCATGAACAATCTTGCATTTTACTGATATTCATATATTTTGATGAGGCAGATGTTTCGGCGGAATTGCTAAAATAACAAGGTTTTATATGTTCTTGAGGATCTTACAACCCTGCATATGCAATGTTCATCATAAACATATATTGCTGTGTCTGTAATATACTGTAGAAGCTGCTATATACTGTTGAATTTTCCAGCGAGAAGGCACATTTACATAAATCCAGAAATACAATACTCATCTTTCCTGAAAATGCAAAGCTCAAAATCTCAGAAAGCCATTGACACAAACATCCAGGTACTAAAGCAAAAATAAGAAGACTGATACTATACACAGTTGATATTAGAAAAGTATTTTTGCCACAATAAACCTTCTTCCTGTTATAATAAATAGCCACAGGATACTTACCAAATACAGACAATGCATTTTACAGCATTTTGCTTCAGCTGAAATGATTCATCAAAGTCAATTACTCCAATACAACATGCCAGTTAGATCTGGCAAATTATATCTCGGTAATGATGTGTCTTTCATGCAGCGTTTTTACCACTCTTTTTCGAAAACTAGTACTGTGCTGAAAATTATTACAAGATTTACAAATTTCCTTTGACATAGCTATAAATAATTTGTAGACATTTGCTGTGATGTCACTTTAAGCAACGTTTGTATGAAAAAAAAGCACAGAAATGACTATCCTTTGACTTGCCGACATGTGCAATATCTCTATAATTTAGCCCTAGCATCCTGTGAGACATCTCCAAAAATCCAGAGGCTTCTTCTAAAAAGATTATAATAACCTAATCAAGTTGGAGTATATACAACGGGTGAAAAAAATTATTGAACACATTACCAATTTTATAAATAAATATATTTCTAAAGGTGCTATTGACATGAATTTCTCATCACAAGTCAGTAACAACCTACAGAATCCACTCAGGCAAAAAAAATCAAACCATAGATGTCAATAAATTTAGTCATATGTAATGAGAAATGAGACGGCAAATGTATTAAACATGTTTACTGAAACATAATATTTCACACAAAAGCCTTTGTTGGTAATAACAGCTTCAACACACTTCTTGTATGGAGAAAGTAGACACATGCCTTGCTCACGTGTGATTTTGGTCCATTCATCCAGACAAACGCTCTTTAAATTGTGAAGGTTCCATGGGCTCCTTCTATGGACTCTGTGCTTTAGTTTCTTACATACATTTTCTATTGGATTCAGGTCAGAAGAATGACTGGGCCATTCTAGCAGTTCTATTTTTTTTTCTCTGAAACCAATTGAGAGTTTCCATGAAATTCCAACAAAATTTACAAAACCATTTTTTTTAGTGACCACATCACATTTGAAGTTACTTTGAGAGGCCAAGGTGGCAAAAAATATCCCAAAGTGACACCATTCTAAATACTGCACCCCTAAACTGCTCAAAACTAAATGTAAAAAGTTTATTAACCCTTTAGGTGGTTAACAAGAATTTAAGCAATGTGTAAGGAAAAATTAAAATGTTACTTTTTCCCCACTAAAAGTGTTGCTTTAGTCCCATATTTTGCATTTTCACAAGGGTAACTAGAGGAAATGAATGATACAATTTGTTGTACAATTTCTCCTGAGTTTACCAATACCCCACATGTGGTGGAAATCTACTGTTTGGGTGCATGACAAGGCTTAGAAGGGAAGGAGCGCCATTTGAATTTTAGAGTACAAAATTGTCTGGAATAGATTGTGGACAGCATGTTGCATTTGGATGTGCCTAAACAGTTGGAGCTGCCCCACAAGTGACCATATTTTGGAAACTAGATCCCGCAAGGAAATTAACTAAATGTTTGGTGAGCAACTTGAACCCTAAGGTGCTTCATAGGATTTTATAATGTTGAGTCGTGAAAATAAAAAGAAAAACATTTACCACAAAAATGTTGTTTAACCCCAAATCTTTCATTTTCACAAGGGTAGCAGAAAAAAATGCACCATTTAGTTTGTTGTACAAATTCTCCTGAATATGCAGGTGCCTCATATGTGGTAAAAAAAAAAAATCCCTGTTGTTTGGGTGCATGGTAGGGCTCGGAAGAGAAGGAGCACCTTTTGACTTTTTGAACACAAAATTGTCTGGAATTGCTAGCTGACACTTTGTAACATTTGGAAAGCCCCTGAGATTCCTAAACAGTAGAGTTACCCAACAAGTGACTCAATTTTAGAAACTAGACCCTTTGAGGAATTTATCTAGATGTTAAGGTTTAGTGAGCACCTTGGGCCCCCTAGGTGCCTTACAGAATTTTATAATGTTAAGTCGTGAAAATAAAAAGTAAATTTTTACTACAAAAATGTTGATTTAACCCCAAATCTTTAATTTTCACTAGGGTAACTGGAGAAAATGCACTATGCAGTTTGTTGTGCAATTTCTTCTGAGTTCGTCAATACCCCATATGTGGTCAAAAACTACTCAGAAAATACTTTTGAAGAACAGTACAAAGTGAAGAACGGAAGGAGCGGCATATTTGAGTTCAGATTAATCTGGAATGATGCCATGTCACATTGGCAAAGCACCTGATATATCTAAACAGTGGAGCTTCCCCACAAGTGACCCCATTTTGAAATCTCAAACCCCTTGACCCCTCAAGGAATTTATCTAAGTCTTTGACGAGCACCTTCAATGGTGCTTCACAGAATTTTATAACATTGAACCATGATAATGACAAAATATATTTTTAATCACAAAAAATGTTGCTTTAACCTCAATTTTTTCAAATTCACTAGAGTAACAGTAGATAATGGACCATACAATTTCATGCAATTTCTCCTGAGTACACCAATATGTGGTTGAAACACCACCACTCCTGTGAGCTCCATAAAGCAACTGAAGTGAGTCACGCTGTCAGCAGTGACGTCACTCAGGTTACCCGCGGCCACTGCTGGATTCTCGGTACAAACTGCTACAACGGATCCGTTTTTTTACTGTATCCGTTGCATCAGTTTTTACCACAATCTGAGATGGATCCGTTGCAACAGGCACAAACCGGATATGTGAATGTAGCCTTACCGTTTTTAATGGTATCATTTCAGAGCATATAATGTTTTTTGATCACTTTCTATTTCAATTTTTGGAAGGCAGAATAAACAGAAACCAGCAATTTAGGGTAGGGGTTTTTCTTTTTAAAGGTGTTCACTGTTTGGTAAAAATGATAAGATGGCTTTACGCTTACTGTCTGTACAATTAAAGCGATACTGCATTGATATAACTTTTTTATGTTTTTTATCACGTTTTATTTCACTTTTTCGACAGTGTGATGATAAAGCAATATTTTACAATAATTTTTATTTTTTATGGTGTTCAATGAAAGGATTAAATAGTGTGACTGTTTTATAGATTGGGTCAATGCGGACATGGCCATATGAAATATGTGTAATTTTTTTGTGTATTTTTGTTTTTGCATAAATATATGTATTTTTTTTACTTTTTTGTTGTTTGTTTTGTGATACATTTTATGTATTTTTACAAAAATGTTTGCTTTTTTAAGCATTTTACTTAGACGCTCTTTGAGACTTTAACTTTTATTACTCTGACTCTGTTCTACATACAGTGCCTTGTGAAAGAGATCCTCAATGACCTTTTGGAGTGAGTTTGCTGCACTGAAAGTAAAGGGGACGAATAATATTGCACACCCCACTTTTCAGTTATTTATTTTTTTAAAAAGTTTAAAATAAGCAAAAAATTTTGTTGAACTTTATAATTGTGTCCCACTTGTTGTTGATTCTTCACCATAAAATGTAAATTTTTATCTTTATGTTTGTAGCCTGATTTGTGGAAAAAATTGAAAAAATCAAGGGGACCAAATACTTTCGCAAGGCACTATATTTTCAATAGTTGTCAGGTTCAGTTATGAAATGAGCCATTTCTTAGTAATTTTGAGGTCTGGAATTAAAATCTGACAATGAAAATTTTATCTCTTGTTTCTATGATATCCCTAAGTCTTCCTTTTACTGCTACATATACAGTATTTAATACATAAAAGTTTCAGTACTTTGAAACATTATTATTTTTGCAAATATAAAGATGCAGAATATTTTGTTATCCAATTTTCTAATATTTATTTAGAGGAAACTTAAGCAAAAATACAAATAACTAAAACATGTCTAAACACTATTGTGAATTATCAATAGTTATAGAACTTGCAGTACAAAATTTGATCCTCATTTAGTAACAACTCTTTTTTGCTTAGATAATGGTACAACTCCCTTTTGCTTGTTTCTTGTACTCCTGCATCAGATCATCGTTTACAATTGTCCAACAGTAATCTGCAAGTATTGATGGATTCCATTTTCCTTGATATCTTTTTCTCTTTAGATGCTATATGTTATTGAAATCGCCCACCATCCTCACTTCTCTTCAGTTTGGTGGAAAAACGTTTCCATGCAAATATAAGAAATTAATCTTTAAAGACAAGTTACAGCCAAGATTCTTCTATGTTTTGAGTAGATTTTCCACCAACTCTTAATAGTTATCAGCTCTTGAGCTTCCCAAAAATTTTGCTACCACTAATGTGAATGCTACTGATGAAACTTTTCCTTGCTCTGCAACAAAAGGAGAAACTCCTCATCTTGAAGATTATAAATATGAGGTACAATTAAGACTCTTTTCTTTATCTTTGCTTCACTCAATCTTGGAATGAGATACCTGAATGTTTTTTTAAATATTGTCTTTACAAAGTTCTTCGTTAGGCCCGACTTGATGTACTGGTGGTATGAAAATCTCATGTGGGTCAACAAATGGTGGATGCAAGACATTATTACTCCCTGGCTGAATTAAATGTCAGAGAGGCTAGTCTCTTTTATTGTGGTTATATTCTCTTGCACCACTATTACACTCATTGGGACTGCAAAAGGTATAGATTGCCTCTTTTCGTGCAACCACTGGGTAATATGTGGTGCACATCTATTGCAGCATACTATATGTATGGAGCCCAACTGCTGTCCTCATCTCCTATTCTGCAGTCAGAATGCAAGTTTAGACATTGCTTATCATGGTTGTCAAGTTTCATATTTGTGATGCAAAAGTGACTTGATTGGTCACCCTATGATAATAGGATACAGATCATTCATTAGAAAAAATAGATTATATAATAGACTAGCTACTAAAGGCCCCGTCACACAGAACGAGATCGCTAACATGATCGTCGCTGAGTCACAGTTTCTGTGATGCAGCAACGATCTCGCCAGCGATCTCGTTATGTGTGACACCTACCAACGATCTACCAATGATCTGCTGTGAGATCGCTAGTCGTTGCTGAATGGTCCGGACCATTTTGTTCACAGGCGCTGTCCTGCTGGACAGGACACATTGCTGTGTTTGACGCCTACCAGCGACCTCCTGACACGGTCCCAACGCCCGCCGAGATCGTTATACAGGTCACTGATCATTACTGCGTCGTTGGTAAGGTCTAACTGTGTAACATCTTACCAGCGACCTCCCAGCGACTTATAAGCGATCCTTATCAGGTCGTATTGTTGTCGGGATCGCTTGTAAGTCGTTGTGTGTAACTGGGCCTTAACAATGCAATAATGATGATGAAATAATAAGGATGTATTTTTCTATACCACTGCATGAAAGTCGTCATAAGTAATTACAGCCTCCACTGGATCTTTAAAATTAGAACCATTCAGCAAATTTAAGCATCATATTATTTTTCAGAAACACAAAAATAGTTGAGTTTGACTCTGAACCACTTTGGCTGTAAAACAGTAATACTAGTATAATGCATTGCAATGCATAACACCTATCAGTGTTAAACTGACAAAATGACTTTTAGATATGCTCCTTGCATGGTGTTACAGGCCACTGTGGCTGGCAGACTAGGAGGTCATTATTTCTCCCTCTCCCAGCCTTCTAAATGTTGTGATCATTATTGATTGCATCATTTAAGGGGTTAAACAGCTGGGGCAGTGCAATCACTGGTCGTGGTAGTGATAGCTTGAGCTTGGCTATCACTGAAGACGAGCTCTTGGTGGTGATTGTGTGGGCACAGCTTCTGTGCCGCATAGTCTCAATGAAATATTGAATTTTTTCACAGTTCAAAGGTTGGAGTTTAGCTTAAAATATAACCTTTATTGAATACTATTAAAATTATTACCTATAGTGCCCTATAGAGAGCATGACTAACAATAAAGTTGTGTTGTGCATACCCTAGTGTGAAGACAAAATGCACGTTTTTTAGCAGCAGGTAAGTCAAGCTAGATCCTATCTTAGAACAATATCCTAAGTATCTAGGTTGGGCTGTCCAGTATTAGTTGTAGCATGACATTGCTTACACCACCGTAAAGAGCAGACGGAGGATTACTACACTTGTCGTGCTACAATGAATACTGGACAGCCCAACCTAGATACTTTGGATATTGTTCCAAGATAGGATCTAGCTTGACTAACCTGCTGCTAAAAAACGTGCATTTTGTCTTCATAATAGGGTATGCATGGCATGACTTTATTGTTAGTTGTGCCCTCTATAGGGCACTATAGGTAATAATTTTAATTGTATTCAATAAAGGTTATATTTTAAGCTAAACTGCAATCTTTGCACTACTGTATGAATTTTTTTTTTATAATTTGGCTGGAGATCATTAGTTATCACAGACTCTGTGATACGTCGCAATGAATACTGGTAGCGCCCATTTGCGGGAACTATGGTGAAAATCTGATGTACAAGTATAAAAATAATAAAGAAAAGGAACAATTTGTATAAGTCTGATCATTTACAATATGGAGGTAATCAGTAAATACTGTAAAAGAGAAATAGAATAAAGAAGTTAGAATTGTGGCTTTTTGATCACTATTGAGGCCTAACATGTCCTCAATGAGCCACATCAACACATCAACAAAAAAGTAAGAAATGTGGAAAAACTGAGACAAAAAGCAAAAGAAAACAAAAAAATGTATAACAATATTCAGAATTTTTTTATTTGAAATAAAATTGATGTATTTTTGGTATTTCTGAACCCTGACTGATCTGTACAATTATCTTTCCCAGTAAATTTTACACAATGAATGCCGTATAAACAAAACCCAAAAAACATTGGTGACATTGAATTTCTTCACTATTTATTCTACTTTATAGTACATTATATCGTAAAGTGTATAGTATATTTCAAAAGTGCAACACGTCCCATTAAAAGAAAATCCCTCATCATGTCGATAAAATATAAAAAGTTATGCCTGTGGGAAGAAGAAGAGGAAAAATTGCTAGATTAAAAACTAAAAATTCCATCGTCTGTAAGCGGTTAAAAAACAAGTTAGTAATATTACAGTTTTTAAACTGGCCACCAGTGCTTCTTTAAAGCAAAACTTTTTATGTTTTCTGGAAGATTTTACATCAAGGCTTCACATTTTATCAAAAAAAATGTTTAAAAGAACTGAGAGTTCTCAGTAGTTGATACCTTTTAATGGCTAACTGAAAAGATGGTAATAATACCAAGCTTTAGAGACTACCCAGGTCTCTTCTTCAGTACATGAAAAGAGAGGAGGAGCGCATGTGAAGGATTTCAGGAATAATATAGTAAGGAGGATATTCAAACCGCTCACCTGGAGAGGTTGTGCAACAGTTAGTTGTGCGGTTGTGCTCAGTTAGAGCGTTTGTTGTGGAGCTGGGCAGTACACCCAGAAGCCATCCACCTGATGAAGATATTATATTGATATCGAAACGCATTGTGGTATGAATAAAAAACTTCAAGCAAGTAACCATCTGTCTCCTCCTTAGCGCTCCCCAGGACCGTGCAATTATTCAGCCAGGTCTCTTCATCAGGCTCAGTATAACACAAAATCTGAAGAGTCACATATTTATACACAACAGGACATAGAATGGCAGTAAATAAGACAAGTTATGGGTGGCAAGGTGGCTCAGTGGTTAACACTGCAGTCTTGCAATGCTGGGGTCCTGGGTTCAAATCCCACCAAGGACAATATCTGCAAGGCGTTTATGTTCTCCCCGTGTTTATGTGGGTTTCCTCCGGGGTCTCTGGTTTACTCCCACAGTCCAAAGACATACTGATAGGGACTCTAGATTGTGAGCCCCAATAGGGACAGTATTGCCAATGTATGTAAAGCGCTGTGGAATTAATGGCGCTATATAAATGAATAAATATTATTATGTGAAGCAGAACTATCAGTATGGCAAGAGGACAAACTGTTGTAGCCGTAAATATTGCAGCAGTTCATAGATAAGGAGTGTGAAAGTTTTATTGTCCTCTTATTGGGATCTGGTCCGGGCTGTGATGCCCCCAGATGCTCTGGGGAGCACATTTCTTAATTGATGTAAAAAGACATAAATCCATGTGACACATTCATTCCTGCTGTGAATGTGTCAAAGGTCATCATAAGTTTGTATTCCCAGAACCTTCTGTCTCTCTGGGACTTGACATTTCCTTTCAATACCAGCAATTTCATGTCCATGATGCTGTGGTCAGGGTTACAAAAATGTTTGGCCACAGTTAGATCTATCCTTTTTTTTCTCTAATTGTGTGGCGGTGAGAATTCATCCTTGTCCTGAGCTGTTGTCCGGTCTCCCCTACATACAGACACCCAATTGCACATTTGGTACATATAATTAAGTACACCCCATTAGTTGTGGTGCATCTGAAGGTACCTGGGATCTTGTAGTCCTGATGTGATCTGAGAATCTTTATCTTGTCCGTTGTCAGTATAAATGGACAAGTCTTACATTTTTTCTGGTTGCAGGGAAATGCTCCTGTTGTTTTTGGAGAGGACAGGGAGCTTCTGACAATGATGCTTCTTAGATTAAGGAGCTGTCTAAAACACAAACGTGGGGGGTCTGGAAAAATAGATTTTAATCGGGCATCTTTTTGCAGTAATGGTTGTAGTTTCCGTGCAGCTCCTCTTAACACATCCAGAGTTGGATTGTAGGTGATAACAAGAGGGACCCGGTTGTTTTCTTTTTTAGTTTTATAATGTAGAAGATGGTTTCTTGATATTCTGGTGGCTCTTGTAATCTGGTTTTCAATTGTTCTTGGGTGGTAGCCTTGATTCAAAAAGGTCTTTCTGAATCCCTCAAGGTGATTGTCTCTATCTGTAGTGTTGGAACATATGATTGTATCTGATGGCCTGACTGTACACTATAGAGTTCTTATGTGTTTTGGATGAAAACTGTCCCATTTCAGGTAGGTTGGATGGTCAATTGGCTTCTGGTACAGGGATCTCTCTATTTCATTGTTCCATAGTTTAATGATTGTGTCCAAAAAGTTGATTTCAGTGAAGGAGTAGTTGAGTGTTAGGTTAGGTTGATGGTGGGATGAAAGTGATTAAAGTGTTCATAACAGGTCTTCAGTTGCTGCTCAGACTCTGTCCAGATGAGTAAAATATCGTCAATTTAACGGTAGTAGGCCAGAGGCCTGATAGGACAAGAGGATACAAAATCACTTTCAAGCTTGGCAAAGAAAAGATTTGCATCTTGTGGTGCCATTTTGCTTCCCATTACAGTCCCGGTCTCCTGTAGATATATGCTATTGTCAAATGCAAAGTAATTATGGGTGAGGATGAATTTTGTAAGCTTCACCACAGAATCGGCATCAGTTCCTGTATTTTCCAGGATGACTTTGCAAGCATTTAATCCATCCTGGTGTGGAATATTCGAGTACAAAGATTCCACATCCATGGTGGCAAGGATGGTTCCCTCTGGTAGAGGACCTATTGCTGATAGTTTTTTCAATAGGTCAGTTGTGCCCTGGATGTAGCTGGTTGTATCCCTTACCAAGAGTTTAAGGATACTCTCTACCCATCCAGAGAATTGTTCAGTGAGGTTGCCCACACATGAAATGATGGGTCTTCCTGGATTTCCAGATTTGTCAATTTTGAGAAGCATGTAGAATGTGCCTATTCTTGGACTTACCAGTATCAGTTCATCAGCTCTTAAGGATTTGTCAGGCAGACAAGAGACAAACTTGTAAAGCTCCTTGTAATAGTCCTGTGTGGGGTCAGACTCCATTTTTTATAGTAGCGTGTGTCTATCAGTTGTGTATGTGCTTCCTTCATGTAGTCTGATTTGTTCATCACAACTATTGCATCACATTTTATCAGAAGATTGGCTTATAGTGATAATGCCACCTCCATACACAGCTGATTACATTGGATCTACCAACCACAATAGGTGACTTCACATCTGACACTGCTTCTTAGATGCTTCAATACAAAAGATACCGTTCAGGATCCAACAATTTCCTGAAATTATAGGAAACTACTGTCTAAAATAGCCCTAGTGGCCAGTGTGAAAATGGCAAGGGTTCTATTTTTCATATTTTTCATTTTGTAATACAGATTGAGATATTTAAAATAAATAAATAATTAAATTACTTAAAAATACATTTAACACAAAAATCTGGTTTAAAAAATAAGTACCTTATTTTTCATGTTATAAGATGCACTGGATAATTTTACACCCCCCCTCAAATTCTTAGAGATTAAAAAGGTAAAAAAAAGGGGGTCTGCCTTATACTCTGGTGGTGTCTTACCGGAGAGGGTGCTGCAGCGGTTGTGAAGCGGGGTCACAGAAGGCCAAGGCGGTGCGTTGGGGGCTGTGCTGGTTGTGGTGGGGTCTGGGCTGGCTGTAGGTACCATGCTGGCTGTGGGGAGCAGGGTGGTGCAGCAGGTGCCCCAGATGCTCTGTCGGGGGTGCGGGCTTCAGAGAAATGATTCCCAGAGTCTGCGCATGCGCAGATTGAGCTTTCGGCTAAGTAACAAGTCTAGATCTCATCTGTGCATAGGCCACCTCCTGGTGCCATTTTCCTTATGTCCGCTGCTAGGAGACCAACAGGCCGGAGGTGGCGCATGCGCAGATGAGATCTTGATCAGAGAGCTCCTTCTGCGCACCACCAACAGAGCATTTGGGACACCCGCCGCACTGCCCTGCTTCCCATGGCCCCCACCTCAGCCAGCACAGCACCCATCGCAGTCAGCACAGCATCCATTATCCACCTCTCAGTAAGCTACATTCACATTATAAGATGCACCCCTCATTTTCCTCCCAAATTTATGGGAGGAATACTGCATCTTATAATCCAAAAACTACGGTAACTTTCTGATGATATATTTCCAACCATTGTGATATTTCATCCTGCCAGGCAACCTGATGTTCAAGTATTCAAATGCCTAAAAAAGTCTATATCATATCCCGCAAATATAGTAGAAAACTAAAAAATATATTTGGAAAAGCAAAAAAATAGCAAAAAACAACTTTAGCTAAAGCAACAGTATATTTTTAATTAAAAATAGAACACTATATTTTTATTATATTCTGTTCTTCTAGTTTCTATTTGATTTATAGATAAGTATAAGCATTTAATATTACTGCCCATAGCACATGTCTTAGATTTGTGAAAAAACAATATGAGAGCTGCACAGAGTGATGCTTTTGCACAGCAATGTTTCCCGAACTCTTCTTTCGGAATGTAAGACTTCAATTATGGATCTTATTTGATTTATGTTTGTATGGAGATGGCATTGATCTCACTCCCAGTATCACACTGCTGGGGTGTACTTTATCAGCTCATCAGTAATGACATGTAGCTCCCTCCATCAAAACAATTACTTTTATGATCTGGAGTCTACAGAATGCTTTTTTCTGTGACAGTGGCAATAATGATTTCTGCTTTGTTCTGTGAGATATGGAGTTGAAATATATTTTATGTGCAAACATACTGTATTGTTTGGGTTTTTAAGTTATGTTCAAGACAAAAGGAAAAATCTGTATCTTCATATTCAGAATGATGCTTGACAACCTCAATGGTGCAAATACTTTCACAAAATAATATCGGTTTATAAAAGATCAGATGCTACGGTAATCAATCTATAATAGAAAACTGGGATAACTGAGTGAACAAAATGCTTCAAAAATGACCAATATTAACTTTAAAAATATATATTGACTACAGATGAGTAAATAGATTTTTAACCAATTATATTATGGTTTCTATTTACCTCAATGCAACAAAATGGTAGCCGAAAGAATTGTGTGGAAAGTTGGAAAAGGGTTAAATATATATACAGTATATATAATAATCTTAATGGCATGCTCACACGAGCGTATGACTCGGACAAGTGCAATGCAAGAAAATCTCGCACTGCACTCGGACCAATGTTATTCAATGAGGGAGAGCAGATGAGCAGCTTTTTTCTCATCCAGATTCTGGATCAGAGAAAAGTCACAGCATGCTGCGATTGTCTGCAAGAGCCATGTCACTCGAACCCACAAGTCTAAGGGCACGAGTGAAGCATCAGACTGCACTCGGTGACATCCAAGTGCAGTGCGATAATCGCATCAGATGACAATAGAGGAGATGGGGAGATTAATCCCTCCCTCTTTTCCTCAGCTGTGATCCAATCACAGTATTGGATCACAGCTGCATGACACTTGGCTCACACTGGCAGCAGAGCAGAAGCCAAGGGTGATTAGCATATCACATCTGATGCACTCGCATCGGCTGCCATACCATTGTTTGAATCCAGCCTTATACTCATCTTTCCCCACATGTTCATCCCCTAAACTGGCCTTCCATGGTGGACTTTTTTTCTCCTATGATCCATCACTCCATTGCAGCTCTGGGCCCAATCTGAAGTGTTGGTCTTATGAGCAGGTAGCGCCTCACATGACCGAGTGAGGCCTTACATTGGCCTAAGTGATGGAATAGAGTAAACAGTCACAGATGAAAATAAGACTGGTGAGGAAAGATGAATATAAAGTTTTTGGGGTTTTTTTTTAATCCTTTTCCTTTCCTAACTACAGTCAGTTCTGTTTTGATTCAGAGTAAACTGAATCTTCTAGTCAAATTCAAACTAACCTGCTCAAAACTGAATTTTGAAACTTTTTCCTCAATTCTGATGCTGTCAATTGGCCCTTCTGTTTGCTTCCAATACAGAATTTAGATTACATCCAGGCTTCGTAATTACGTTAGAAAAAAAAACTTTTACCCCTTCACAACCAACGATTTTCTGTTTTTGCTTTTTCTTTTTTTCCTCCCTTCTTCAAGAGCCCTAACTTTTTTATTTTTCCATCCACTTAGCCATCAGTGGCTTTGTTTTTTGGATGACGAGTTGCGCTTTTGAATGATACTATTTATTTTATGCACTAGAAAGTGGGGAAAGCAGTAGAGATAAGCAAACCGGCCGTGGTTCGGCTCGAGTTCGGTTCGTCGAACGGAGGTCTCGTTCGAGTTCAGTTCGGCGAACGTTCGACGAACCGAACTCGAACCAATAGGAAATAATGGGAGGCAATCACAAACACATAAAAACACATTATAAATGTACACATACAGTTAATAAACATTGCCATAACACTTACCGGTCCCCGCGATCCCTCTGCACTCTGTCTCCTGCCGCTATTCCAGCCGATGATCGCTGAATCCTCCCGGTGACCAGCACTGCCAGCAGTGATGAAGGACCTATCGTGACGTCAAAATAGCCATGTGACCAGTCACGTGGCTATTATCTCATTGGCTACAGACTGGTCACATGGCTTTGACGTCATGTCCTGTCCTAGGTCCTGTCATTGCACTCTCCGGTACACGGTGCACATTTGTGTATCGCCGTGTACCGGCGACATGCTCTAGCACACGGTCGACTCCCCGTTCCGTTAGGGACCGGCTGACACAGCCGGTCATTAACGGAGATCACCGTTGCCATAGCAACGCAGTTAGCGGTGACGTCACCGCTAACCGCGGCTCCGGGAATTACATGATCGGAGCACCGTTGCTATGGTAACACGTCTGTCAGCGTTACCGCTGTTACCGCTAACAGCCAGCAGCACTGATCACTCATGGAGTGAAGGCTGCACGCTGCTTCCCGTGCAGCCTTCACGGAGTGAAGACTGCACGGGAAGCAGCGTCTTCCCCCATGCAGCAGTGATGGAACAGAGCTGCATTTGTTGAACGAGAAAGACAGAAGACCATGGATCGTGGAGGGCTGACAGGGGGTAATAAAGATGGAGTCTCTAATGTGTCTGTGTATTTATTTCTATTAAAGTATTTTTTCTCTGTGTGGTGTCTTTTTTTTAACCCTTTATTGGAGATTCTTAATGGCCGGGTCAAACGTGCCTGACGTTAAGAATCTCTGGCTTAATACTAGCTAGTAAAACAAAGCTAGTATTAACTCATTATTACCCAACAAGCCACCCGGCTTCAGGGCTGTTGGAAGAGTTGGATACAGCGTCAGATGATGGCGCTTCTATGAAAGCGCCATTTTCTGGGGCGGCTGCAGACTGCAATTCGCAGCAGAGGCACCCAGAAACCTCGGGCTAACCTGTGTTGTGGATTCCAATCCCCAGCTGCCTAGTTGTACCTGGCTGGACACAAAAATGAGGCAAAGCCCACGTCATTTGATTTTTAATTATTTCATGAAATAGTTAAAAAAAACGGGCTTCCCTATATTTTTGGTTCCCAGCCGGGTACAAATAGGCAACTGGGGGTTGGAGGCAGCCCGTGGCTGCCTGCTGTGCCTGGCTAGCATACAAAAATATGGCGAAGCCCACGTCATTTTTTTGGTGGGCAAAAAACTTCTGCATACAGTCCTGGATGGAGTATGCTGAGCCTTGTAGTTCTGCAGCTGCTGTCTGCTCTTCTCCATACAGACAGACAGCAGCTGCAGAACTATAAGGCTCAGCATACTCCATCCAGGACTGTATGCAGAAGTTTTTTGCCCCCTGAAAAAATTATGTGGGCTTCGCCATATTTTTGTATGCTAGCTAGGTACAGCAGGCAGGTACGGCTGCCCCCAACCCCCAGTTGCCTATTTGTACCCGGCTGGGAACCAAAAATAAAGGGAAGCCCCTTTTTTTATTATTTCATGAATTTCATGAAATAATTAGAAAACAAATGACGTAGGCTTCGCCCCATTTTTGTGTCCAGCCAGGTACAACTAGGCAGCTGGGGATTGGAATCCGCAGCACAGGTTAGCCTGAGCTTTCTGGGCCCCACTGCTGCGAATTGCAGTCTGCAGCCGCCTCAGAAAATGGCACTTTCATAGAAGCGTCATCTTCTGGCGCTGTATCCAACTCTTCCAGCACCTGCCTGCTATATCTGGCTAGCATACAAAAATATGGCGAAGCTCACGTCCTTTTTTTGTAGTTTTTTGGCAAAAAAAATAAAAAATGCTTCCCTGGATTTTCCATTGCCAGTGAAGGTAACACCAAGCAGTGGGGGTTAGTAGCCAGTAGCTGCTTGGATTACCCTTAGCTAGCAATACAAAAAATGCAGCGGGAGCCCATATATATTTTTTTAATTATTTATTTAAATAACTAAAAACAAAATGGGCTTCCCTGTATTTTGATTGCTGGACATCACAGTGCTGTAAAAATAAATCTTTAAAAAAAATGACGTAGCGCTCCGCGGTATTTTTGATTCTCAGCGCAGATAAAGCAGACAGCTATGGGTTGCCACCCTCATCTGCCTACCGTTACCTTGGTTGGCAATCAAAATACAGGGAAGCCCATTAATTTTTTCTATTTAAAAAATAGTTAAAAAAAAATGACGTTGGGTCCCCCCATTTTTGATAGCCAGCTAGGGTAAAGCAGACGGCTGTAGCCTGAAAACCACAGCTGGTAGCTTTACCGTGGTTGGGGATCCAATGTGGAGGTCCCCCCAGGCTCTTTTTTTATAATTATTTTATAAATATTAATAATTACACAAAAAAAGTAGGGTCCCCCCCAAATTGGATCACCAGCCAAGGTAAAGCGGACAGCTGTGGTATGGTATTCTCAGGGTGGGAAGGTCCATAGTTATTGGGTCTTCACAGCCTAAAAATAGCAGGCTGCAGGCACCCCAGACATGGCACATCCACTAGATGCGCCAATCCTGGCGCTTCACCCCAGCTCATCCCGTGCCCTGGTGCAGTGGCAAACGGGGTAATAAATCGGGTTGATACTAGCTGTAAAGTCACCTGAGATCAAGCCCAGCAGTTTGTGATGTCATGGCGTCTATTAGATACCCAACATCATAAACTGTCAGGTACTAACAAAAAAAAAATCGAGAAAAGAAATTTATTTGAAAAAACAGTCCCCAAAACATTTCCTCTTTCACCAATTTATTGTAAGAAAAAAAATAAAGGGGTCCCACGACGACTCTGGACCGTCTAGAATATGGGGGGGAGACACTCAGGGAACGTATCCCCCATTTTCTAGGAGTGCAGACCCTTCATGTGAGGAGTGTGGGTGCAATGATGAATCTGCACTCACTCTCCCCGGGTCCACAGCAGCAGAGTCCATGTCGTAATGGTTGCTACCAAAGCTGCAATGCCCTGCTCATGAGGTAAGGGCATGCCTAATCAGGAGAACTATTCTACATTTCCAAATATTGGTATTTGCTGATATTATTGCTATTCCACCTACTATATATTGGGGATAGGATCTTGGAGATGGAATACCCCTTTAAGTCCAGTTATCCAGCTGAATGAATACTTAACAACAGAGCTCGCTATTTAGATGTGTTTTCTTGTGGCGTATAACGGACTCTCATGTTTGGTAGTCGTTCAGCAGGGAAACTATAAAAGCAAATCCCTCCATTTGGAAATGTAGTATATAGCTCTCCTGATCAATTATGTTCCTTACCTCATGAGCAGGGCATTGCAGTAATAATAATAATTTATTCATTTATATAGCGTTATTAATTCCATAGCACTTTATGTCTTTGGAGTGTGGGAGGAAACCGGAGGAAACCCACGCAAACACGGGGAGAACATACAAACTCCTTGCAGATGGTGTCCTTGGTGATAATTGAACCCAGGACCTCAGCGCTGCAAGACTGCAGTGCTAACCACTGAGCCATCGTGCCGCCCATTTAGCTTACAGATGCATAACCACCACTCACTGTGTATGAACACAGGAAGCTGAGCTGACAGCCGCTCTGTGCATGCGGCAGCGTCTATTGTGAAGGAGAGGGCCGTGGGGGGATCAACGCTGCACAGGTACCGTGGAACACCGGTAGGGTTATAGGGGGTGACCTGGCAGGGCCTGGGGAGGAGTTTTCTGTCGCATGTGTCATGGCACATGCGACAGAAATCAGAGGAGTAGGGTGAATGCGGCCGGCGCGCTGCTGTGCGCGTGGCCATCTTGGATTTCTGGGGGGGCACTTTGGCGACACCGGGGGACCGGAGGGGATCGGGGAGGAGATTTATCATGTTTGTTCATGCCAGATAGGAGATAAATAATTTTTTACCGGCGTTGTCATTTACTGTAACGTGATCATCGGTGTACGGTGTATACCTGTGATCACGTGAGCGGGGACCGGAAAAACCGTCCTGAATCATGATCTCCAGGGTCTCAGCTAGCCCTGAAACCCCGGAGATTTTCTGACGCTGGGGGGCGTTATTCACTTATTTCTGCCTGCTGTTTATAAACGGCAAATCAGAATAAGGCTACATTAACACGACCGATCCATTTTTGTGGTCTGCAAAAAACAGTCAGTTTTTTTTCACGGGTGCATCCGTGTGGCATCCGTTTCCGTTCCGTAGACGGTCCGTATGTCATCTGTTTGTCATCCGTGTGCCTTCCGTTTTTTTTGTGTACTGCAAAAAAACTGAAGGAGGGAAAATACATAAATTTACCCAGGATCCATAGCTTCATCCTACATGAGGCGGTCACATGTTCACTCCAGTGCCATTTTCTACTGCTTTTCACAGCGTAGAGCGCTCTGTTGATTTTCTTGTGCTTGTGCACTTCATATCAGTCTTTTCTGTCATTATAATGGCAGAAAGACACATAATGTCCCACTCCCCTGCATTTTCTTATTTTGCACCCTTTGGTGCCTTTCATGTGGCACTAAGGGGTGCTTAGCTTTGTATTTAGCCAAAAAAATGAAAAAAAAAAATGACGTAGGGTTCCCCCTATTTTGGAGCCAGCTAGGGTAAAGCAGACGGCTGCAGCCTGCAGACCACAGCTGGCAGCCTCATTTTGGCTGGTAATCCAAAACTGAGGGCACCCCACGCTGTTATTTTAAATTAAATAAATAATTAAAAAAAACAAACACGTAGGGGTCCCCCCAAAATTGAATCACCAGCCAAGGTAAAGCAGACAGCTGGGGTCTGATATTCTCAGACTAGGGAGGTCCATGGTTATTGGACTCTCCCCAGCCTAAAAATAGCAGGCCGCAGCCGCCCCAGAAGTGGCGCATCCATTAGATGCGCCAATCCTGGTGCTTCGCCCCAGCTCATCCCGTGCCCTTGTGCGGTGGCAAACGGGGTAATATATGGGGTTAATACCAGATGTGTAATGTCACCTGGCATCAAGCCCTGGGGTTGGTGAGGTCAGGCGTCTATCAGATACCCAACATCACCAACCCAGTCAGTAATAAAAAAAATAGACGACAAACACATTTTTATTTGAAAAAACACTCCCCAATACATTCCCTCTTTAACCAATTTATTAGAAAGAAAAACAAATCCAGGTCTGGTGTAATCCAAGGGGTTGCCATGACGATCCACACTGTCCCAGTCAATGAAGAGCAGGATGTTCCCCATTGGCTGGGAGAGCAGTGACCTGAGCTAACATCAATGGGTCAGCCCAGGTCACTGCAGGGGATGACAAGTGCTGCTGTCAGCGAGGTACATTACCTGCGCTGATCTCCTGCACTGCTGACAGCACCTGTCACTGAGTTCAATGACCACCGCCTTCACAGCCAAGTATCGCGAGCGGCCCGTGACGTCATCGCTAGTCAGTCTCGGGTCGGAAGCGAGAGAAGGTGATGTGACAAGCGGCGGCCATGGAGGACAGTGACAGCGCTGAGGTCGGGACTTCATCACCACAGGTAAGCCGAGCGGGACCATGTGTGCAGAGTGCAGGTGGGTGGAGCCATGTGTGCTGGCGGCGGAGTGCGAAGTGGGTGGCGTTGAGGACGTCAGTGTCGTGGACTGCTTGGCTGGGGACAGGTGAGTGTGTGTGTGTGTGTGTGTACATGCCGCGTGCAGGAGGGGGCGGAGTGAGCTGAGCGGGGAAGTGTGGGCTTCCTGCACGTAACTAGGATAAACATCGGGTTACTAACCAAAGCTCTTTGCTTGGATACCCGATGTTTTTCTTGGTTACCAGCTTCTGGCAGGCTGCCAGCGATGGCTCCTGCACACTGTAGCTGTAAAAAGCCCTGCTTTTTGCTGCTAGAACCGTTCTCGAACGTATCTAGAACTATCGAGCTTTAGCAAAAAGCACGAGTTCTAGTTCGATCTAGAACAGCCCCCAAAATCACTCGAGCCGCGAACTGGAGAACCTCGAACCGCGAACCGCGCTCAACTCTAGAAAGCAGTACCAATTTAATGGAAATTGCAAATGAAGTGCACATTTTTTTATCTATTTACCATGCTCACCATATAGTAAAACTGACCTGGTAGCTCAATTACCAGGTACCGAATATGTATAGTTTTTCTTTTACTTTAGTGGTGAAAAAAAATTAGAAATTTGTGAAAAAAACAACCAATTTGCTTCTGTCCCCATTTTGGCCCATAACGCTGTCAATTTTTGGAATATGGCACATGTTGGCTGATTAAATCAGCAATCGTGCACAGGGAAAGATGTGGCCTCATCGTGCGGCAGGGACACAACGTTTGCCATACATTTACGCCAAAGGTCGTGAAGGGGTTACAAATTCATAGTACAGAAACACATACTGTAGATTCCACTGTTGACTTTTTTTAGAGTGTCCACAACACATCATCAGTGGATGCATCTAAGAAAAGAACACTCAAAACACAACAGCAATTGCTGCCACTTACTTCTGCACTAAGCATATCTAAAGTGTGCAAAATAAAAGTCTTAAGGCCCCATCACACACAACGACGTATCTAACAATATATCACTGGGGTCACGGATTCCGTGACGCACATCCGGCATCGTTAGCGACATCGTTACGTTTGGCACCAACCAGCGACCGTTAACGATGGAAAACTCACCAAATCGTAGATTGTTGACATGTCTTTCATTTTAAAAAAATCGTTGATTGTTGAGGACGCAGGTTGTTCGTTGTTCCCGAGGCAGCACACATCGCTACCTGTGAGACCTCGGGAACGACAAAGAACAGCTTGCCTGAGGCCGCCAGCAATGAGGAAGGAAGGAGGTGAACGGGATGTTACGGCCGCTCATCTGCTCCCCTCCACTTCTATTGGGTGGCCGCTTAGTGACGCCGCTGTGACGCCGCATGAACCGCCCCCTTAGAAAGGAGGTGGTTCGCCGGCCACAGCGACGTCGCTAGGCAGGTAAGTCCGTGTGACAGCTCCGAACAATATTGTGCGCCACGGGCAGCGATTTGCCTGTGACACACAAACGACGGGGGCAGTTACGCTCGCTAGCGATATCGCTGCGTGTGATGGGGCCTTTAGTCCTGGGCATCAGACCAATTTTTTTATCATCTCCAAATTCAAACTACATGTCGTACAGAGGAATGTCCAAGGGCAATTAACTCATGGGTGGTGATTAGAGATTAGTGAATTAGAACTGTAAAGTTTAAGGTTCGTACCGAACATCAGGTGTTTGGGTCTCGGGCTCTAGAAAAAAAGTCGATGTCCAAGTTTGGCTGCTCTTCATATGCCAACCACTCGATTGAGCATTGCTGTGGTTGGGCAAGCTCAGTGCTTGGCCCAGTGAGAGCCGCTTGCAGTCGCTGAATGGCTCTCACTGGGGGTAAAAACTTTTTCGGATGTTGTGTGTAAAAATAAAATACCCCGCCCTCCCTCCACCAGAAATGCTTTATTTATGGCTGGCTGTATGTATGAGGAGAGAAGAACTGCCTAATTGTTGACTTCCATTATACTCGTTATTCGTGTCGAGCCTATTAATTCTTGATTTTTATGTGGATTCGGCTCTGGGATCAAGTCCAGGTCCCAAACTGAACTTTTAACTAAAATCTGGCTGAACCTGAAGAACCCAAATTGGCATGGATCTGCTCATCTCTAGTGATGAAGAGCCAATGCAACATTACAATACAAGTGGATAAATATTTCTTTCCTTCAACTTTCCAGGGTCACCCTTAATAACGTAAAGGAGTTGTCTCAAGTTCATAAATGGGTAAAATTGAAAAGTCCTTGTAAAAGCAAGCACTTTTGCATTGACCTCGTATTAAAAATTCTCTCCATTCTCAAGAATGTAGGAATTTTTAAATGCAAAGGTTAAAGGGAACCTGTCACCACTTTTTTACCCTATAAGCTGCGGCCACCACCACTGGGCTCTTATATACAGCATTCTAACATGCTGTATATAAGAGCCCAGGCCGCTGTGAGAACATAAAAAACACTTTATAATACTTACCTAACGGTCGCGCGGTTGGCATATGGGGGTTTTCGTTGTCCGGTGTTGGCCATCTTTGCTCTCCTTCTTTAGCCGCGGTGCATGATGCATCCGATGTCATACACACTCGCCGGCATTCAGGTTCTGAGCAGGACCGGTGAGTGTATATGACGTAGACGCGTCATGCACACAGGCTTCAGAAAGAGGACGAAGATGGCCAACAGAGGAGGCGCCGGCACCGGAGAACGGAGACGCCCATATGGCCAACCGCACGACCGTTAGGTAAGTATTAAGTGTTTTTTATGTTCTAACAGCGGCCTGGGCTCTTATATACAGCATGTTAGAATGCTGTATATAAGAGCCCTGTGGTGGCCGCAGCTTATAGGCCAAAAAAGTGGTGACAGGTTCCCTTCAAGAAAGTATGGGCTTTAGATGGCATGACTGTTTAAGACATGTCCCCAACAGATTATTCAGCAAGGTAAATGGAGATCTTAAAGTGTACCTTTCCGATCACATAAAACCTGCAGAAAAGCATGGTCTACAGATATGAAAAATTAAACAGCCTGGAACATAAACCTGACTCACAGTTCAGAGGTTTGATCCCCATGACATCAAGCACAAGATCGTCTTTCTCTCTTACAATACAATATAACATATCTTATGCCTCTAAAACTATTCTCTCTCACAATTACTCCCACATTCTTCTCATTCTACATATTAAACATGCGTAAGTTACTGTACATGTTTAGCATATTTAGAATTTGAAATATAATGGCTAAATAGCCCATTTTTTATGAAACAGGGACTGCTGGAAGACTTCCATTCTACAGTTAGGTCCAGAAATATTTGGACAGTGACACAATTTTCGCGAGTTGGGCTCTGCATGCCACCACATTGGATTTGAAATGAAACCTCTACAACAGAATTCAAGTGCAGATTGTAACGTTTAATTTGAAGGTTTGAACAAAAATATCTGATAGAAATTGTAGGAATTGTACACATTTCTTTACAAACACTCCACATTTTAGGAGGTCAAAAGTAATTGGACAAATAAACCAAACCCAAACAAAATATTTTTATTTTCAATATTTTGTTACAAATCCTTTGGAGGCAATCACTGCCTTAAGTCTGGAACCCATGGACATCACCAAACGCTGGGTTTCCTCCTTCTTAATGCTTTGCCAGGCCTTTACAGCCGCAGCCTTCAGGTCTTGCTTGTTTGTGGGTCTTTCCGTCTTAAGTCTGGATTTGAGCAAGTGAAATGCATGCTCAATTGGGTTAAGATCTGGTGATTGACTTGGCCATTGCAGAATGTTCCACTTTTTTGCACTCATGAACTCCTGGGTAGCTTTGGCTGTATGCTTGGGGTCATTGTCCATCTGTACTATGAAGCGCCGTCCGATCAACTTTGCGGCATTTGGCTGAATCTGGGCTGAAAGTATATCCTGGTACACTTCAGAATGCATCTGGCTACTCTTGTCTGCTGTTATATCATCAATAAGCACAAGTGACCCAGTGCCATTGAAAGCCATGCATAGGACAGAGGATGTGGTGTGCCTTGGATCATGTGCCGTTCCCTTTCTTCTCCAAACTTTTTTCTTCCCATCATTCTGGTACAGGTTGATCTTGGTCTCATCTGTCCATAGAATACTTTTCCAGAACTGAGCTGGCTTCATGAGGTGTTTTTCAGCAAATTTAACTCTGGCCTGTCTATTTTTGGAATTGATGAATGGTTTGCATCTAGATGTGAACCCTTTGTATTTACTTTCATGGAGTCTTCTCTTTACTGTTGACTTAGAGACAGATACACCTACTTCCCTGAGAGTGTTCTGGACTTCAGTTGATGTTGTGAACGGGTTCTTCTTCACCAAAGAAAGTATGCGGCGATCATCCACCACTGTTGTCATCCGTGGACGCCCAGGCCTTTTTGAGTTCCCAAGCTCACCAGTCAATTCCTTTTTTCTCAGAATGTACCCGACTGTTGATTTTGCTACTCCAAGCATGTCTGCTATCTCTCTGATGGATTTTTTCTTTTTTTTCAGCCTCAGGATGTTCTGCTTCACCTCAATTGAGAGTTCCATGTTGTCTGGTCACAGCAACAGCTTCCAAATGCAAAACCACACACCTGTAATCAACCCCAGACCTTTTAACTACTTCATTGATTACAGCTTAACGAGGGAGACGCCTTCAGAGTTAATTGCAGCCCTTAGAGTCCTTTGTCCAATTACTTTTGGTCCCTTTAAAAAGAGGAGGCTATGCATTACAGAGCTATGATTCCTAAACCCTTTCTCCGATTTGGATGTGAAAACTCTCATATTGCAGCTGGGAGTGTGCACTTTCAGCCCATATTATATATATATACCTGAGCTCCGACGTGCAGCCTAGACTGTACCGCGAGCACTGAGTGATTGATTCCCCGGCGATTGCGGTTCAGTTCATGACAGCTGCAGACAGGCCAGGGTGATCTCCGGTGCTCTCCGGAGTTGAGGTTAGAGCACCGGAGATCACCCCGGCCTGTCTGCAGCTGTCATGAACTGAACCGCAATCGCTGGGGAATCAATCACTCAGCGCTCGCGGCTCGGTCTAGGCTGCACGTCGGAGCTCAGGTGAGAGCTCTGGAGTGCAATGCAGATACCCGAATCCAGGCCTGGCATTACTGTAGAGCCAGTCTGACGCTGGGTACTTCTCACATAGCGAGATCACTGCTGAGTCACAGGTTTTATGACGTACCAGTGACCTCATCAGCAATCTTGCTGTGTGTGACACTAGGCAGCGACCTGGCCCCTGCTGTGAAATCACTGATCGTTACACACTGTTCTGGTTCATTTTTTGCTCATTGGTCTCCCGCTGTGCAGCACACATCGGCGTCTTTGACGGCGGGAGACCAACGAGCACCAACTCTGTGTAAGCAGTGTACGCTGGTAACCAGGGTAAATATCGGGTAACTAAGCAAAGCGCTTTGCTTAGTAACCCGATGTGTACCCTAGCTATGTATACAGGGAGCCAGCGCTGGGAGCCTGTAAGCGGTGTACGCTGGTAACGATGGTAAATATCGGGTAACCAAGCAAAGCGTTTTGCTTAGTTACCCAATATTTACCCTGGTTACCAAGTGCAGCATCGTTACACGAGTCAATGGTGGCTGGTGAGATCTGCCTGATTGACGGCTCACCAACAACCATGTAGCGACATACCAGCGATCCTGACCAGGTCGTATTGTGTCGGAATCGCTGGTACATCATTTAGTGAGACGAAACCCTAAGATATCCCCTTTATGTCAACCTCCTGCCCCTCCCTTTCCTGTCTACATGTTTTGCATATATAATGTGAACTACTATTTAAAACTCCTTTTTCTGATTTAAAATGTCTGTATGCACAATTATGCTCCATCTGTATGTGTGCTGTTTTCTTGTCCGTAAATACTTTGAAAATTCAATAAAAAAAAAATTAAAAAAAGAAAAAAGCATAGTCTTTATGCCCTCTTCCCTTAGTATATGTCTTTTTCAGATGGATTTGCATAGATCCCGCCTGAAAAAGTAATAATAACATGAAAAAAAAAAAAGAAAAATTATGCTCCGCAATGTCAAAATAACTTGCTGGGCATATATTCAGTTTTTCATATCTTTAACTGCTTCAGGCTTTCAAAATTGTGACAAAGAAGTGACTTGTCCATTGAAACGCCCACGCCGGAGCTTGCAGGGCTCACACGGTCACCGGGCCGGTGGTATTCGGGGTCAGGCTGTGAGTGGCCCGACCCGGCTTCCGTGACCCCCGGCGGGTTTCAATAAAAGGAAAGTCCGACCGTCAGTCCGGTGTTACAAGGGGGATGGAAGGAGGGTAACGGGGTCCCTGAGGGGGGCTTGCCATCGCTCTTCCCCAGGAAATGGTACGGGATGGGGACGGGGGGTGCTTGCAGCGCCACCCGTGGTTTGCGGCCAGGTGTTAAGCCGCCGCTGCGCGGTCTCTCTCCGGGGCAGTTGTTACGGGCAGCCGGATGGAATCGCTCCCCACGGGTGGAGTGGGGGAGCCCCGAGAGGTTAATGAGACCCAGGGCAACAGTCCTCAGGGACACCGGGGGCACAGGGCGGCGGCATTACTCACAGCAGTCACGGTGTGCGGTTCCAGTTGTTCTTTATTTAAAGTCCGTTTCACATCGCACCTGGGTGCTGGTCCTCGCCGCCTGTAGCCTTTGGTCGGTCCCAGGCAGGTAGGAGGAAGGGGTGTCCGATGAGGTGTTCTGGGGGTCTCTCCCTTTCGGTGTGTTAGTGCCGTCCCCGTGGCATAGAGCATCTTGGGAACTCGCCGCCTCTCTGTCTCTCTCATCCCCGGTAGCGGACCTAACACAACCGCCACCGGGTACAACTTGCTCCAGGGAACCCCAGTCCTCAGCTCCATTCCCCTCCTCTAGGTGTTATCAGCCCTGGTCTCGTGGCATCTCCTCAACAGGAGCTGTTCTCTGGACGTCTGCTCTCCCTTGCAGCCTCTGACGTTCTGCCCAAAACTTCTGTATGCTCTGCACTAAACTCACTCCTTCAGGCCCCCCTCCCCTTGGTTGTCATGGGGACCTGCCTGTGTCCAGCCACCTGCTCATTAAGGAGACAGGATGAGTCATGGACTCAGAACAAACTTCATGCTGCAAATGCTGTTAACTCCTTCCTGCCAGTGTGATGTTAGTGTGTGTTGTGGGGACCCTTCTTCCTCCTGCCCGGGAAAAATGGGGTAACATTTAATACCCTGTAACGACCCGTTTACAGGGGCGTTACATTCCTCCAGACCAAAAACACAACACTCCTAGGTTGCGACAACAAACAACACCGCAAAAAAAACTTTTCATAGATAAACAAATTAACACGTCCCTTTTACCGGGACCCAATAAAGGATAGGAAGAGGCAGGAGGAAAAAGAAGAAGAAAGAGAAGAAAAACATGGAAAAAGAAACATTTGCATATATATAAAAAAAAAAAAACAACATTTAAACTTTCTGGAACAGGCCTCCTTACGACGCTCCAGGGCCCTCCAGGTACCCAGGTTTAGGGGGAAAAGCTCAGTAGTCCAAATCCCGGTACGGGCTGCGGTGCCGGGCTCACCCCTCCAGCCACCACTCGCCAAAGCTCGCACCCGGGCAGTTCATATCATCTCCCCATCTTCTCCTGGGCCTGGGGAGGCAGGGTTCCTGGCTCCTGGCAAGTGTCCAACAAAGGGGCGGGCATGGATTTTCGCGCCCCGCTGCAGCCCCACCCACGAAGGGCGGGCCAGTCCAGTCCTTGTTGGTACGCATGGCGCCCATTCCATTCTCAATGGACGCCATTGTACAGTCCAAGTCCATTTGTCGCATACCCGCAGCCGCGGGCACCAAGATAAACGTGAGACAATCCAATATTGCAGATGGTATACACAAGGCACGCGTCACCCGGTGTTACCGGGTCTTGTCCGGACCCTGCTCGCAGCGCCAAGTTGAAACGCCCACGCCGGGGCTTGCAGGGCTTGCACGGTCACCGGGCCGGTGGTATTCGGGGTCAGGCTGTGAGTGGCCCGACCCGGCTTCCGTGACCACCGGCGGGTTTCAATAAAAGGAAAGTCCGACCGTCAGTCCGGTGTTACAAGGGGGATGGAAGGAGGGTAACGGGGTCCCTGGGGGGGGGCTTGCCATTGCTCTTCCCCAGGAAACGGTACGGGATGGGGACGGGGGGTGCTTGCAGCGCCACCCGTGGTTTGCGGCCAGGTGTTAAGCCGCCGCTGCGCGGTCTCTCTCCGGGGCAGGTGTTACGGGCAGCTGGATGGAATCGCTCCCCACGGGTGGAGCAGGGGAGCCCCGGGAGGTTAATGAGACCCAGGGCAACAGTCCTCAGGGACACCGGGGGCACAGGGCGGCGGCATTACTCACAGCAGTCACGGTGTGCGGTTCCAGTTGTTCTTTATTTAAAGTCCGTTTCACATCGCACCTGGGTGCTGGTCCTCGCCGCCTGTAGCCTTTGGTCGGTCCTGGGCAGGTAGGAGGAAGGGGTGTCCGGTGAGGTGTTCTGGGGTTCTCTCCCTTTCGGTGTGTTAGTGCCGTCCCCGTGGCATAGAGAATCTTGGGAACTCGCCGCCTCTCTGTCTCTCTCATCCCCGGTAGCGGATCTAACACAACCGCCACCGGGTACAACTTGCTCCAGGGAACCCCAGTCCTCAGCTCCATTCCCCTCCTCTAGGTGTTATCAGCCCTGGTCTCGTGGCATCTCCTCAACAGCAGCTGTTCTCTGGACGTCTGCACTCCCTTGCAGCCTCTGACGTTCTGCCCAAAACTTTTGTATGCTCTGCACTAAACTCACTCCTTCAGGCCCCCCTCCCCTTGGTTGTCATGGGGACCTGCCTGTGTCCAGCCACCTGCTCATTAACGAGACAGGATGAGTCATGGACTCAGAACAAACTTCATGCTGCAAATGCTGTTAACTCCTTCCTGCCAGTGTGATGTTAGTGTGTGTTGTGGGGACTCTTCTTCCTCCTGCCCGGGAAAAATGGGGTAACATTTAATACCCTGTAACGACCCGTTTACAGGGGCGTTACACATCCTTCTAGCACTCTCCGCTTAGAAGCTACAACTGTGTTATACATAAAACTTAAAATAAAAGCATCTGGCCACAAAAACGACTGGAGGCATAACAAACAAGATGCATCAGGAAAATCGCCTTAGGCATTTTCTTGATGCGCCTTCAAAAACTATGCAGATACATTAGCGACTAGAACACCCCATGTGCATAAATACCCTACAAGTCTAATAGGTCCAACACCTGCTCCAATTCTGATACTTGGAAACTTGCCGCCTGCTTTAAATTAGCATTCTTTTAGCACTATAGGTTGACAACAATTATTTTATCAGAACTTAAAGCAAGAAGTCCAGTAAGTGACACTGAATAGGGATAAGGTTCTCTATCATTATTTAATGCTGAACTCAGATTAGGAGGCATAAACTTAGTGATAGATGCTTCAACATCTTAGCTTAAGGAGGACCAACCACCAGGATTTTGATATATAAACTAAAGCCAGTGCTATACTGGCGCTATCATGCTGATTCTATACATACCCTGTTTCCCCAAAAATAAGACACTGTCTTATATTTTTTTTTGCCCTGAAAAAAGCGCTAGGTCTTATTTTCAGGGGGTGTCTCATTCTCGAGGAGACATGGTGGGTGTAACTTTACCCCCCCACAAAAAGCAGACCCCCCCCTTCTCAGGATTGTCATACTTACCAGCCCAGGGCGTCTGTATGGCTCCCAGATCCTCCTGTGATCTCTCAGCAGGTGTGCTGCATGCCTCCCCTGCGTCTGGCCGACATCAGATCACACACACACACACACACACACACACATACATCACTTCTCCCTGTGATCTCCCTGCAGCTGTGCTCCCCTGTGTCTGGCTGACATCAGATATCTCACACACACACACACACACACACACTCTTCTCCCTGTGCCCTCCGGTGGCCAGTCCCAGCAGCTGTGCTGCACGCCGTGCTCCTCTGCCTCCTGCCGACACTCACACATTCGATCGCATACATTCACACACACACACACACACACACACAATATCGCACATACGCGCGCACACACTCACAACATCCGGAGATACCACATGATTCCGGCCATGTAGTCCTTGAAGGTCACTGCACTGCAAAGTATCGCCGCCAAGAAGCAAGCGATATCGCCGGATGTTGTGTGTGTGTGTTCCACTGCAGGACCTTGATGCGCTCACCTGCTTCCGGTCGGCATCTGGTGAGTAGGATCGGGGGTCTTCTTTCTTCTGTCTTCTCTTTTCTGGGGATGTCCGCTGCCTATAATGAAGTGTCATGCAGTGTCTTTAACTCTTTCACCGCTGCATGACACTTCATTATTGATCGCGGTTAGGTCTTATTTTCAGGTAATGTCTTATATTAAAGCTTCCCTGAAAACTCCTGGGAGGTCTTATTTTCGGGGGAGGTCCTATTTTCGGGGAAACACGGTACCTTTAGTTGTGAGATCGGATATATAGTTTCTGAAATATAGGCACGTAAAGTTTGTGAAATGCACTGTTATTTGATGAGAGGTGCAACTGAATATCCAATATGTGGGTTTTGCCAGTTATTCCTGCCCCTGCCTGCCTGTCCTTCCTCCTCCTGTCTCTGTTATCACAGAGTGATGAAGGATGAAGGAAGAACAGGGGGGAAGAAGGACAGGCAGGCAGGCAGACAGGGGTGGGAACAACTGGCAAAACCCGACCCACCTATTAGATATTCTGTTGCACCTCTCATCAAATAACAGTGCATTTCACAAACGTTACTTGCCTATATTTCAGAAACTATACATCTGATCTCACAACTAAAGGTATGTATAGAATCAGCATGATAGCATCAGTATAGCACTGGCTTTAGTTTTTATAAGAAAATCCTGGTGGTTGGTCCTCTTTAATATTGTGGTTTGTGAGAAAACCAAAGTACCGGGAAACCCATGCAAACTCAGGAAGAACATACAAAGTCTATGCGGATTGGAGAGAAACCAAGGATCCTTGCACTACACAGCAACACTGAGCCCTTATCCTACTTCAGGTGACAGTATAGGTCATACCAGATTTGCAATTGTGCTTATACAGTTGTTGGAAAGATTCAGGATAATCTTCCTTAATTTAAAGAGGATTTCCAGACATTTTTGTTAAGCAAATACCAGCAGCGTAGGACTGGCTACCGGAGGAATCTCCAGTAATACCAGGCCTGGCCACGGTTACCTGCACTGAACTCCGGGGCTCTCACCTGAGCTCCGGAGTGCAGCCTGGAATGAACTTGGGGTTTGCAGGACTGAACCGCGAGCGCCGAGTGATTGCGGTTCAGTTCATGACAGCTGCAGGCAGGCCGGGCAGCAATCCAGAGCTCAGGTGACAGCTCCGTAGTGCAGCCCGGCCTGTCTGCAGCTGTCATGAACTGAACCTCAATCGCCGGGGAATCAATCACTCGGCGCTCGCGGTTCAGTGCAGGCTGCACTCCGGAGCTCAGGTGAGAGCTCCAGAGTTCAGTGCAGGTAACTGAATCCAGGCCTGGCATTACTGGAGATTCCTCCGGTAGCCAGTCCGACGCTGAATACGAGCCTACACCCTTTATAAAATAACAACTCTGACCAGTGGCAGACACAGACAGAAGAGACCCCCTGTGCATATTCCTCTGTTATGTCTATTGGAAAGTACATGTAAGTACCTGTTCCTCCAGGACCTAATTTATTTGACTCTTTTAGTGATTTTGTTTTAGGCTTACATAGACTCCTTACTTGAATACTGCTGCAACATTCCAAAAACATTCTAAAAAGCCCAATGTATTCCTTTTTAAGACACGACAGAACTAAATTATCTATAATTAGCTCAACTTTTAATTGTGCACAACATTACTTAATAGTGTTCCATTTAGAAGCTGCCGTAAGCCAAAATGTAAATGTTTTGACACGCAGAGTGCTATTATTCTATAATAAAGCTTTTAGAAAAATATCAGCAAAGTAAACACATAAATGCAGCAAAGCAATGAATGTGAGAAAGACATTCAGGATTGTGCATTATATCATAAATAAACAGCCATTCAATTTACAGGTAATTTTGGTTTCTTTCCAATTGAAATTTGCTGCTGTTTTGAAATGATTGGAGTTATAGATCATGTATGTGGCCTATATATTGGTGTAATTTGCTCATTACAAAGCTGATACATACACTCTTCAACATTGAAATTGCTATACGAAGAATGAAAAGTCATGGAGATATGGAAATCACAGGATGGATATGGACATGTTGATGGTGTGAAAATTAAAAAAAAATGGAAAGAAAATATCAAAAACATCATTATTCATTCAGTAACAAGTATGAGTTTCATGCACAGAACTCACCACTCTTACCTATCTTTGCTGATATCAATAAGGATATCAGTAGTTGTCTGAGGAATGTTCTGCCACACTTAATACACTTGGTCAAGATCCGCTGCTGGCAGCTCCCTTTGCAGTTGCCAACCAATTATATCTCAAATGTGGATATAATCACCCGCATAGAAAATACAAGCTAAAAAAAGCACACAATGACCCTTCATCAGTACAATAGAACACAATGCTTGCAGTATGACATCTAATCTGAAGTTACTACACAAGGGAGAATTAGTAGGTGTCCTACTTATGTTGTGCACTAGGTCACACTTAGCGTTATTCGAATGGATACACAGAGGGACATATATACAATTGTGTAAAATTCTAGATAAACAAGGGTTGGTTGTATCTTACTGCGTTCCATGAGAGACAGGATGGACCATGAGCAGACCGCAGCCACAGGTATGAGCTCAACTACTTGTGAGGTCTGAACGGGTCCAGACACAGAGAGCCTCAAGGAGATGAAAGTGCATTTGCAGGTCGCACTCGCTTTGAACACCCTATGATGCCGCGGCTGTGCCGCTTAGGTAGTGGCGTTCTCAAAGATGCAGGCAAGGTGTAGAGTTAGTGCTCAATTGGGCTATGAACTAGACAGCTATCTACAGTTCCATTAACCTCACCTCATGTCAATAGAGGCAGGAATGGAGGTTTATTCCATTCAACAATGAGCCCAGTTTTTGTCTGGATGCCATGATAGATTAGTCTGGATACCACATGGGCAATGACATGAAGAGGCTTTCCCAAGGGAACATCCTCCTCTTGGGATTTAGGTGTAGGGTGGTATAATGTACGGCTGCCAAAACTAAAATTGAACTGCTTGGACATAATGACCATCATTACGTTTGGTAGAGAAAGGGAGGAGCTTCGAAATCTAAGAACACCATCCCAACTGTGAAACACTGGGGTGGTAGCATCATATTGTAAGGTTGTTTTGCTGCAGGAAGAACTGGTGTACTTCACAGAATAGATAGCATCATGACGAAAGAAGATTATGTGGAAATACTGAAGCAACATCTCAAGACATCAGCCAGGAACTTAAAGCTTGGGCGGAAATGGGTCTTCAAAATGGACAATGACCCAAAGCATACTGCCAAACTAGTAACAAAGTGGCTCAAGGATAGCAAAGTCAATGTTTTGGAGTGGCCATCACAAAGCCCTCATCTCAATCCTATTGAAAATGTATGGGCAAAGCTGAAAAGGCCGATGCGAGCAAGGCGACCTACAAACATGGCTCATTTACACCAGTTTTGTCAGGAGAAATAGACCCAAATTACTACCAACTATTGTGAGACGCTTGTGGAAGGATATCCAAAATGTTTGACCCAAGTCATACAGTTTAAGGGCAATGGTACCAAATTCTAATGAAATGTATGTAAATTTTTGATTTTGCAGAAAGTAATAAAAATGCCTTAAACATCCTCTCTTCTCTCCCTCTCTCTCTCTCTCTCTCTCTCTCTCTCATTATTCTGGAATTAGGCAAAAATAAATAATTTTGGTTCCTAATTGACCTAAAACAGGAAAGTTCTATTCTGATTTCATGTCAAATAGTGAGAAAAACATTAGCATAACAAAGTTAGGGATATTTGGCTTTCGAGTGAAATATATGTAAAATGAAAAAGTTCACACTACAATGATATTTTATCATAAAAGTAGGGCTTTTAAGTAGAAGCTGCAATGGTGATTTCCTCATCTCAAAAAATTTATTGAAAGAAAAGCCAACAACACTGGTGGGTATACCCCCAAAAAATTAAAAATGCTTCAATAACTTGTATTGTGCCTTTCAGCATCAATTACAGCTTGACAATGACATCTCATGCTGTTCACAAGTTGAGATATTGCTTGCTGAAGTATGGCATCCCACTCTTCTTGAATGCGGCCCTCAGGTCATTGAGGTTCTGGGGTAAAGAGTTAGGAGCATCTACAGGGTGTCTCAGTGGTTTCCATAGGTTTTCTATGGGATTCAGGTCTGGAAAAAAATGTAGGTCACTCCATTTGAGGTACCACATTCTCCAGCTGCTGTTCCTAATGATGGGACCTCGATGAGCTGGAGCATTGTTGTCCATGAACATGAAATTAGGCCTCTGTTGTTCATGTAGAGGCACAAAGACTGTATTAATTATGGTACTCAAAAAGTAGGGGTTTGTCACTTTACCATTCCCAAAGAGAAGGGCAGTTCTATACACACCTGTCCACATTCTAACACCACCACCACCAAAGGCTCATCTAGTGACAACAGTAGCTGATGCATATTACTCTCTTTGATATCTCCAACATCATTTGCGGCCATCATTTTTGCTTCATGTGAATCAACTTTCATCAGTGAACAGCACTGAGACCCACTGGTCCCTCATCTAGTGTAGATGCTCACTGTGTTTGGTGGTGTCTGGTCAGGTACACTTGTAAGTAGTCTAGCATGCAGACCATGCTGATGTAAACAGTTTTCAATAGTCTGATGTGACATTTGGATGCCTTTTGCCTCTTTTAAATCTACCTAGAATTGTGTGTCATTCATCATCTGCTTCTGAAGGGAATTATTCACAATGAAGCAGTCATCATTGTGGGATATGGCCAAAGGATACTAACTTCTATGCCTACTTGTAACTCTTCCAGTCTCTCTGTATCTCTGCTGCAACCTGCTGATGACACTCTTTGACACTCTAAGCTCAGTGGCCACTTCCATCTGAGAACATACTGCTTGAAAGCTCACAATGACACAGTACTGTTGATCGATTGTTCGGTATATTCTTGGGCTCACGATGTCAAAATGTGAATAGCATGATGAGGAAGACTGTTTAAATTCCAAATCTAAATGAATCCCAAAATTTATTGGGGAATTCATGGATTGAACACCTTCTGTGAATTTTGCCATTAAACCCCTTTGTTAGCGAATAGCAAATTGTGCAAAAAGTACTGAAACACTGAACAATTGGACTGTATTCAAACGTTTAGAGGAAGCCAAATATCCCTAACTTTTTGTGAGTAGTGTAATATGTTATGTACTTGGAACAAACGCATTTTTGGCACAAACAATATTTGTTTAACACTTGCTATGAGCTCCTTCTGCCATATTCATGAGTTCTTGCTATCCCACCCCCATCATGTATTGGGATGTTTCTGCATATGGAGCCCTGGTTAGTCAGAGCTAAGTATTGAGAAGACTAGCTAATCTTCAGCAGATAAACCAGTGATTTTATCAAATAGCCCAGTAAGTAAAGGCCCCGTCACACACAACGAGATCGCTAACGAGATCGTTGTTGAGTCACAGTTTCTGTGACATAGCAACAACCTCGCCAGCGATCTCGTTATGTGTGGCACCTACCAGCGATCAGGGCCCTGCTTTGAGATCGCTAGTCGTTACTGAATGATCCAGACCATTTTCTTCAAAGGCGATGTCCTGCTGGGCAGGACGCATCGCTGTGTTTGATGCCTACCAACGACCTCCTAACAGGGTCCCACCGCCGCTGAGACCGTTATACAGGTCGCTCATCGTTACTGCATTGTTGGTAATGTCTAACTGTGTGACATCTCACCAGTGACCTCCCAGCGACTTACCAGCGATCCTTATCAAGTCGTATCGCTGTAAGGATCGCTGGTAAGTCGTTGTGTGTGACTGGGCCTAAATAATAGCGCCATTTATTCCATGGCGCTTTACAGTGAAAGAGGGTATACATACAACAATCATTAACAGTACAAAACAGACTGGTATAGGAGGAGAGAGGACCCTGCTCATGAGGGCTCACAGTCTATGGGAATGGGTGATGGTACAATTGGTGAGGACAGAGCTGGTTGCATAGTGGTGTACTGGACTGAGGGTTATTGTAGGTTGTAGGCTTGTTGGAAGAGATGGGTCTTGAGGTTCCTCTTGAAGCTTTCCACGGTAGGGGAGAGTCTGATATGCTGAGGTAGAGCGTTCCAGAGTATGGGGGAGGCACAGTGGAAATCTTGTATGCAATTGTGGGAAAAGGAGATAAGAGAGGAGTAGAGAAGGAGATCTTGTGAGGATCTGAGGTTGCATGCAGGTAGGTCCCAGGAGAGTAGGTCACAGATGTAAGGAGGAGACAGGTTGTGGATGGCTTTGTATGTCATGGTTAATGTTTTGAAATGGAGTCGTTGGGCGATGGGAAGCCAGTGAAGGGATTGGCAGAGTGGCGAGGCTGGGGAATAGCGAGGGGAGAGGTGGATTAAACGGGCCGCAGAGTTTATTATCCCTCATATAAGGCTATATAAATCCGGTTACAAGATCTCTTTAACCTCTTAGTATATTCTTGTGGTGTCTGGAGAAACCAGAGTACATGATGGGTGATCTTTAATGTTGAACCTTTACTCTTTTATCAACTTCACGAACAACATTACATGATTGCAGATTTTGCATTCTATAATACTTTATTAGTCTTAGAATTAAGGTTTGTCTACAGTAGATATGGCTGGAATGTATTTCTAGATTTATAGCTTTTTACAGCATCTGGATTATGATATGAAGTTCTACATTAGCATTTTTAATGGAGTTTGTTTCTCCAAGATCATTTTACAGCAGATGCAAAAAAGAACATTGCTGAGCTCTTGTTATTATGGGATGTCTGGATATCAATAGAAGGCAACATTTTCTGCTTCTTTCTCATAACAACATAGGCTATAACACCTTAAAGTAGAAGATATAAAATACTTGGAGCAAATGAAATTCACATTGTATAGTAATTTTAATGTGCGATCCCCACATCTTTCACGAACTTTCATTTCTGACTTTCTTATCTTCCATCATCTGATCACTTTATAGTCTAATTTTGTTCACATACTTCTTTATAATAAAACATTGTTAGAATTATTAAAATTTCCATCATTTAAACCAATTAGTTGTGTAAATAAGTATTACGTGTCTCTTTAGTCTTACAGTATTAATATTTAACCCCTTGGAAGCACAGCCATTTTTTTTAGTTTGAATTATATTTCTCCTCAACTTCCAAGAGGCATACGTTTTTTTCTTAGTTTTCCCATTAATATACTATAGTTGTTAGGGCATTTGTTTTTCTTTTTTCATGAAGTGTACTTTTGAATAACATCATTTGTTTTACTGTAAAAATTGCATTAACTTTTATCTATTGTTTGGTATTGTTACGGTGTTACCAAATATGCTCAGCTCGTTAAATCTTTGGTTGGCATTGCCAACTTTTCATTTTTACAGTTTATAGAGTAATGTGAAAATTTTTTAGAAGGATAAGCTGCAGTTTTTATGTTACTATTTTGGGTACATACAATGTTTTAATCTTATTTTATGCCAGTTTTGTGAGTCAAAGTAACCCAAAAAATAATGACTGTGCTATTTTTTGTGTGAGGTCATGATATAGGATAAATATTATGATGTTCAATTAGTTTGGATAGTGATGAATGTGGCAATGCCAACAATGTTTCTCTATATATTGTATTTATTTTTATTAGTTTATCTACGGATCTCAAACCTGAGATTGCCTGATTGCTTATATAGGGTGATTCACTCACTACCGTACCTGGAAAAATTGCTGTAATTTGTAAAAGAGCAGGGGCAGGCTGAGCTGGGGGGCAGAGGGGCCTGTGCCATCTTAGCTACATCCCCAACAGCTGTATAGGACACCCGCTGTGTGATGTCAGTATAACCGACATTACCACTCATAGTGAACTGCGGACGGTGGTCTGCTGTACTGTAATGTGGCCGGGTCGGCACTATGCCTGTAAATGCGTATGTGTGTCAGCCCAGCCGCTTCACAGTACAGTACACACGGCCAAGCGCAGGTCACGGTGACGTCACACAGCGCACACTGCCTCCTTCTTACTGGAGAGAAAGTTTAATCAACTATGTGGGCCAAACAGGAGACAGATCAAGAGAAGGTGTGTTGTCCTCATAAATATATATGTCTGTGTATGTCTGTGTATATATCTAGTTATGTATGTATATACTTATACGTTTGTGTTTGTTTGTGTATATGTCTTCAAATATGTATATGTCTGTATGTGAATATATCTGTGTATGTGTCTTTTATATGTTTCTAAGTGTGTGTATACTGTATGTTTACATGTTCTTGTTTCTGGAGACGTATATATGTTTGTAAGATAAATCTATGTAATAGTCTGTCTATGTAGTAAGCTTGATCTGGTGTCTGTATCTATGCAGTAAGTTTGTTTATGTTTCTGTGCCGCCCCCATGCCAGCAGCCGGCGCTGCTCGGATTCGGACCTGCTGCGTGGCTCGAGGGATCCTCCAGACCTAGGTTTCACGCGAACACGCCGAATGAAAAGGGGGATGTAATTGTACGGCCTTGACCATATTTGGTTCGTGACGCCACCCACGGTGTGTGGTGAAGTGGGACACCACCGCTGCTGTTGTGGGATACCCCGGGGAGATGTAATGGCAGACGGATTTTAACCCCTCTGTGGGTAGGGATGGTTGCCCCGGGGCCCAGTGTCTCTGTGCAGGGTATGGCGATGGCAGGGGCCTGCGCGCCCAAACGTAGCATGGGATGTTTGGTTACTCAAAAGCAAATGAATCACACGAGTCTTTTGGTAAACCAAGGTGTTGGTGGCCGGCCGCCGTGGCCGGTTGTACTCTGGTCCCCCACCCGAGCTGGTGGTCACCGTCTCTTCCTCTGCACTGATTGTGTTTGTGTGTTTGGACTTCCCGGTATGGAACTCGGGAGTCCGCTCCTGGCTTGCTGTGTGCCTGAGGAGCCGTACCCGCTGACGCTGAACCGTGGGATCTATAGGCCCTGGCGGTTGCCCTATCCCTATCTGTGGGTGGTTGTCTGCTTTTGGAACTTGGGTTGGTACAGGACCTGTAATCCTGCCCTCAATCGGTTGATTAGCTAGGCCGTTGGTTCTGGTCCTGGCTTCAAGGTCCGAGTACCCCCTCTGTGCACGGTTTCCAGTCGTGTCACCGGAGTTGGCACTGGCGGGCTCCAACCCTGCTCCGGTCCTCCTCGGATCTGCCGAGCCATCTTCCCGTCTCCTGCTGACAGAGACCACTGTCTGCCACCTAGCCAAGGTACCAGGGCTCCGACCCTGGCACCGTTCAACTTGAACTTCTCCTCTGCTGGAGCTACACCTAGCTCCAGCCCACACAAGCCCTCTCAACTTGAACTACAAACTCAAACTGCTTGTTTTCCCACCCCGGGCTGTCTAGACCCCTAGGTGGGCATTCCCTAACCATCTGGTCCCGCCCACTGGTGTGCCTGTCTTGCCTTGAGGGGCGGTGACTAGGGTTTCAGGTCGGCTGTATGTAACCTAGGTGAGGGAAGGTGTTCTGCGGGGGCCTATTGTGTGACTACCTGGTTTTGCCAGGGCGTCACATTTCCATATGTATATAGTAAGATTGGTTCTTGTACCATATCTATGCAGTAAGCTTAGCCCTGTTACCGTATCTATATAGTAATTTGGATTCTGGTACCAAACTACCGATGTGCATAAAGGTGTGTAACAAGTCAGTCTTGTAGTGGAGACTACCGGTGGGGCAACAAGTCGGTGAGACAACACGGTGTGAGGATGTTTCTTATGGCTGTTGCTAAGGTTCACTGCACTGTCTCTTCTCATGAACCAAATTATGTTCAATCCAAGTTTCAGTACAGTTGACTGTCTCTTAGAAGTTACAGCAATTTTTAAGGGTAAAATAGCGATGGAACAATCATACAAGTGTTCTTGTGCATGGATGTTGGAGTGATTTCTGTTATCTGTACAAGCTAACTGGAAAAAAAAAAACAGTGCTCCGGATTAAGCTTTTTTAACCAGCACTGGCCATTCTTAACGGGATTGGAAAGATCACCAGGAGACATCGTAACACGTATGTATCAGTGATGTCTAAACACATTAGCATTTGTTTCAATTACTCAAATTGTAAAATTCTTATATTTTGTATGACCTAACAGAAAAATGCAATGTTTAATCTGTGCCGAATCCTTTTTATTTTAGTAAATAGAATTTAGTCAAATGAACAATCCCTTTCTAAATGACTCACGCAGGAAGACCAGATTTATTTTCCTACGACTTTCCCTCGGCTGGAGATTGATCTTGTGAAGGGCAGGGTGTTCTTTACGTTGCATATGTTTGTATTTACATGAATGAATGCGTCAGTGGGGTTTACCTACAGGATTATTAGGCAGAAACATCTACCGTTTACTAAGACAAATATTTTTGGCAACCAAAAGGCTGTTTAGGACTTAGCATAATAAGAACATGTTGGTATGGTTAAATAGATAAAGCCACCAACTGCAATCGTAAGCTTCCAGTTTTGTTGTGAATACAGACTGTGCGAAATCTTGGCACCAAACAAGAGGAATGGAAATTCTAAGATAAGACAGAAGGATTTTAGATTACATTAGTCAGGGGACAGATGTGATGGAAAGGAGATATTTGTGAGAAGAGTGGAGTTAGAGTATGCGTACTTCTGGAGAAATAAAAAGCTGCACATATGAACAACTCTAATACATATAGATCATTATAAAAACGTTCAGGACCAAAAGCTGTAGCAAGTGAAAAGTGATAGCTAATGAAGAATGAAATATCTGTACCATACTTACTGATAGCTTGGTGGTTAAGATGAAAAAAAAATTATTCATAAACTCCAATGTTATGGCAAAGTTGAGGAGGTACTTAGACAAATCCATGTACAATAGTATTGTTATGCTATCTTCACCCTCAACAACACCCGTTAACACCACAGTGGCAGACTATGAGATTATAGAGCCCCACATGGCTCTAACTGTGTCCCCTCCCATTCGTTTCACCACCGTACGGAGGTCCTTCACCACTGTCACTATTCCGACCCATTTGCCCAGGTCTATTTTACATCACATCGAGACCCGTTCTATTGGAGTCAGTTGCTTCCCAGAAGTCCGACTAGAGCCAAGGACCAACTACTTCTGGAGACAGGCAGTGCTCTACATCTGACCCTGACTACTCTACAGTTTCTTTTCCCACTTGGTCTGGACTTCCTGGGGTGACCGTGAGGGTCTGGCTGAATTCACACTTGACTTCTCTCACTGTACCTCTCACAGGCACAGCTTCTGCTCTCTACTCACTGGTGTCCCTATCTGACTAAAACCAGAAAGTTCTTACTGCCTTATCCCATATGGTGGGCCGGCCTCTTCCCTTTTAACTCTCTCAGACCTGCCACTTCATCTCAGCCCAAAGCTTTCACCTACAACTAAGTGACCACGGACCGGTGACAGCTGGTGGCTGGCAAACGGTGCACCCAAAGGTACATACATGAATAACATTTCACATAAATTTACATAAATTAACTGACGTTTTCAGGGGGTTGCAGTACACCAGTCACACTTATTCATTTTTGATATCAAAAAGCCTCTATCAACAGATATGTGGCATGAAACTGTTCATAAAAGTCAAGACCACCAAAGAAAAAAATTCATAAAAAATATATATTTTATTGAATAAATTAATTTGTTAAAAAATCTTTTATGGAAACAATCATGGTAATAAGTGGGAACAAAGAATATTTCTATAGACAGGGTTACTCCAAAGAAGACAAAAATGAGGCAATAAATAACAGAGGTACCACTAAAGGCAAATGTTAAAAATCCATCCAAAAATAATCAATAAATATAAAAAAATGTTTTCTCGCATTTCAATAAAGGGACAAATAGATAAATACTGATGTGTATACCAGTAATTGTATTGCAGTAGTGCCTATGGAATTTCTAATGGGAATACTGCATGAAAGTTTGAATATGAAGTAATGAAGGATGTGATCAATACCTAATGTAGGGTTGGTGAAATTTGTCTGTCCGCGCGTTTTGTTTAGCGTTGACTTCCTCAGGGGGTAGTGTAACTCATCACACTACTCCCCACCCCACCGAGGAAGTCAATTAATTTATTTATTCAAAAAAATATGTATTTTTTATGAATTTTTTCTTTGCTGGTCTTCACTTTTATGATGAGTTTCATGCCACATATCTGTTTGTAGGGGCTTTTTGATATCACAATTGGCTTTTTCCGACACCTTACCAGGGGATTTTTTGATTATGCACTCTCCTTCATGTGTCTGGGAAATATGTTATGCACATTTGTGTGATGGTTTCATTAGTTGATCTTTGTTAGATGTCCGCCTTTTTTATGTCTCTATATTAGCCATAGAGGCCATGGGTGTTATATGTTACGGTGTCTCATCCACTTGGATGATGTCTTCCCTTCTTTTTAAATATTTTTAGGTGTGCAATTGTTTAATGAAAGATGTGTTTTTTAATGTTCCCATAGTGGTAGTGTAGAGCCACTTTTTACTAGTTCTGGTGCATCTACAACACTACAATTTTCTGTTTCAGTCCCTCCATTGTGCTTGCATGGAACTCTCTTGTTATTTTCAATGTTATATTATAGTGGTACCCATCCCCCCGTTCTCTTTTTTGCTAGAATTCATTCTACGGCGCTGATGAGAATTAAAGAAATTCACAGGCATGTGTTTTCCAAAGCTTTCCAAATGATTTTAATGAGCATCATCTTTTTATAGTCCTCAGAAAAATAGGCATATCATGACTAATTTAGGTGTTCCTTACAGGATAGCAAATAGTATAAGAAATAACTGCATAATAACTAATGGCACTCCCAGCATCCACCTAGCTAAGCCACATCTCTGAGCAAGTCTTTGTTACAAAAGTGAAATCCCACACCCTAAGAACAGGTTTTGGCAGGTTTGACGATTTTAACTCCTTCCTTACTTTACCAGTCTAGGAACATTATTTCACACATTTTTCTACCATTGTCCACCTTTTTGGCAGCCATGATCTGACAGTCCATCTTTTTAGCTTGAATTTGTGCAGTCCTGCATTCAGAATACCTTATAGCTAAAATTGTACTAAAGTACATGAACATTTATTTCACAGTACTTTGGCATAATTTAATGTTAAAAATCTTCTGTTTATTGTTCAATGTGATCAAATGTGAAAAGCAGCAATAAAAAAGGTTGCTATAAATTAAAACTAGATTTAAGGAAATTAGATCTTTGTGTGTTGCCATATGATTCCACCATATTATAACTTTGTAATACAGGATGTAATAGGACATGACATCATTTTTTTTCTTTTAATATTTTATATGAATTTGACCTCTGCCTTCATATGTATTTGGTGGTAAATGAAAGTATGGCACCATAGACTTGTAAAGGTGTTCATTTACAGCTCTGTATAACTCAGAGGTTATACAAAGCCATAATACGGTCATGTGCATGAGGGCTTACTGCCATTAAGAGCATAACATACTATATAATCAAATACACGGGAATGAGGTCAAAAAGGGCAGACTGGACAGGGTTGGTATTTGCTCACTTTCAAATATGTAATGTTGTAATATGGAATATAATAGAAATTAATTTTTCATTTTTTTTGGCTATGAAATATTGTATACCCATTTTGGATGGTATTAACATTTTTAGAGATTTTTGCTAAATTGGATATACAGCAAACCTAAAAAAACGTAGTTCTGCATAAAAATCCATTACCTGCATTCACAAATATGTGTGTTAACCTTACCATGCTGAACCTGAGATATCTTGAATTGCAATAACATTTGGTATGTAGCTCTGGGCAAACTATTTTTCCACATCATCAGTCATTTACGGCTGGCAAGAGGTTGACTGCAGTATCTTCAGTGGCATTATGAAAAAGGCTGTGTACGAGAAAATACCTAAAAATTATTAAAATGTTTCTAATAAATTGTAAAATTATCAGAAGGTTAAAAAAAAGAGCTTAAAGGGAAGCTGTCAGGTTCCACATGCATTCTGAGCTATAAGCAGGGTGATGTGTGGCCTAATAACCACTTCCTACCCATCCCTGTGTTGTAATATTGTGTAATATGAAAGTAATAAAAAACGTTTTATTACTTACATATTCCCTATGTCAATGATCAGAGGCTGTAGCCCCATGGGCGTCACATTGCCCTGTGGGCGTGATACCATGGATTTACATGCGCGACGTCACCATCAGCGTCTTCAGATGCCGCGCTTGCGCACTTAACATTCCCGCAGCCTTAATCAGGGTGCTTGCTTCTCATCTTCAGATGCGCACTGTGCATGCTCAGAAGACTCCTGCGGTTTGAACCATGCACAGAGCGCATCTGAAGCAGAGAAGTGAGCACCCTGATAACAGCTGCGGGAATGGTAAGTGCGCACATGTGGGATCTGAAGACTAGAGTTGAGCAATGTTCGAGTCAAACGGTTCGCTAATTTCATGTTTGAGTGATTTTGGGGGGTGTTTGAGTCGTTCGACGAACTTGAACGATTTGCTTAAAGTTCGGCAGTTCGAGTTACGTTCGAGAACGGTTCGATCACCAAAAGCATGGCTTTTCACAGTAAGTATGTGCACACGTTGTGTATCTGCATGCGTCCTGCGTCCCCAGCACAATCCCTCTCTCTTTCCTACTCACCGATCACAGGCGCAGCGCTGCACGGCTGTTACAAATCTACGGCAGCTTTTCCTCTTTTGAAAATGGCTGCCGCTTCATTATTCAATCAGGTATTCCGTGCCTTCCCCGCGCACCGGCGCCCATGATTGGTTGCAGTCAGACATGCCCCCACGATGAGTGACAGCTGTCTCACTGCAACCAATCACAGCCGCTGGTGGGCAGGTCTATATCGTGCAGTAAAATAAATAAATAATTAAAAAAAAATTAGGTTCCCCCCAATTTTGATACCAGCCAGGATAAAGCCACGCAGCTGGAGGCAGGTATTGTAAGGATGGAGTGCGCCACGTTATGGGAAGCCCACCACCCTAACAATATCACCCAGCAGCCACCCGGAATTGCCGCATCCATTAGATGCGGCAGTCCCGGGACTCTACCCGCCTCATCCCGAATTGCCCTGGTGCGGTGGCAATCGAGGTAATAACTGGGTTTAGCTGGGTTCACACATAGCGACAGCGACAACGACATCGCTGTCACGTCACCATTTTCTGAGATGCAACAGCGACCTTGTAAGTCGCTGTTATGATCGCTGCTTAGCTGTCGAACACAGCAGACGCAGCAGCGATCATACCGACACGCGTCGCTGTGGAAGCGATGCTGCGCTTGGTAACTAAGGTAAATATCGGGTAACCAACCAAAGTGCTTCTCTGGTTACTCGATATTTACCTTCGTTACAAGCGCTGGCTCCCTGCACTCATAGCCACAGTACACATCGGGTTAATAAGCAAACCTTTGCTTATTTCCCGATGTGTACTCTGGCTGTGTGCAGGGAGCAGGGAGCCAGCAGCACAGGCAGCTTGAGAGTGGCGGACGCTGTAACTAAGGTAAATATCGGGCAACCAAGGAAAGGGCTTCTTGGTTACCCGATGTTTACCGTGGTTACAGCTTACCGCAGGCTACCAGGCGCCGGCTCCCTGCTCCCTCCTCGCTTCAGTTCGTCACTCTTTCGCTGTCACACACAGCGATGTGTGCTTCACAGCGGGAGACCAACGAGGGGCCGAGACAGGACGTCGCTGCTACGTCACAGAAAATGGTGACGTAACAGCAACGTCGTTGTTGCTATGTGTTAACCCAGCTTTAATCGTGGCAGGCGTCTCCCCGAGATAACTTCATTTACCTCTTTATTAATCCCCAAACAAGAATCCAGGTCCAAAGTAATCCACACGACACTGTCAGCTCTGCTACATGAAGATGACAGGGAGCCCCGTAAAACACGAGCGATCTGTGTCCTCTCCACGCAGCACCTGAAGAAAGCCGCACTGTCACGAGAGACTTCACTCTGCAATGCAGAGGTCAAGATGACAAAATCTTCCAATGTTTCTCACTAGAGGCAGTGGCTCAATAGTTAGAGCTACTGTCTAAGAAGCATTAGTTCACGAGTTCAATTCCCGGCCGCCCCGGTAAAGAATTGAATTTATTTTAAATTATAATTATTATTTATTTATCATTATAATTTAATTTAATTATGCACTTAGGGGAGGAGTCGGACATCAGCTGTGAGCCACGGGCCACACCTCTAAAATCAGAGCAGTTAACGGAATGAGGCTGCATTGCTCTCTTCTCTCTCTCTTCTCTCTTTTCTCTCTCTCTCCTCTCTCCTCTCTCTCTCTCTCCTCTCATCTCTCTCATCTCTCTCTCTCTCTCCTTTTCTCTCTCTCTCTTTTTCTGTCTTTTTCTCTCTTTTTCTTTTTCTCTCTCTTTCTCCCTCTTTTTCTCTCTTTTTCTCTCTCTCTTTCTCTCTTTTTCTCTCTCTTTCTCTCTCTTTTTCTCTCTTTCTCTCTCTCTCTTCTCTCTCTTCCCTCTCTCTCCTCCTCTCTCTCTCTACTCTCTCCTCTCTCCCTTCTCTCTCTTCTCTCTTTTCTTTCTCCCTCTCTCTTCTCTCTCCTCTCTCTCTTTTCTCCTCTTCCCAACTCTTCTCTCCTCTTCTCTCTCTATCTTTTCTCCTCTTCTCTCTCTTTTTTCTCTCCTCTCTCTCTCCCCTCCCTCTCTTCTCTCCTCTTCTCACTCTCTTTCTCCTCTCTCTCTCTCCTCTCTCACTCTCCTCTCTGTTCTCTCTCTCTCTTCTCTCTAATCTCTCTCCTCTCTCCTTTTCTCTCTCTTTCTCTCTCTTTTTCTCTCTATTTTTCTCTTTCTTTCTCTCTTTTCTCTCTCTTCTCCCTCTTCTCTCGCTCTCTCCTCTCCTTCTATTTTCTCTCTCTCTTCTCTCTCTCCTCTCTCTCTCCTCTCCAATTCTCTCTCTCTACTCTCTCCTCTCTCTCTTCTCTCACTCTCTCTTCTCTCTCCCTCTCTTCTCTCTCCTCTCTCTCTTCTCTCCACTTCTCAACTCTTCTCTCCTCTTCTCTCTCTATCTTTTCTCCTCCTCTCTCTTTTCTCTCTCCTCTCTCTCTTCTTCCTCTCTTCTTTCTATCTTCTCTCTCTCTTCTCTCTTCTCTCCCTCTTCTCTCTCTCTCGCTCTCTCTTCTCTCTCCTCTCTTTCTTCTCTCCTCTTCTCTCTCTTCTCTCTGTCTCTTCTCTCTCTCTCTCCCTCTCTCTCTTCTCTTTTCTCTCTCTTTTCTTTCTCTTTTCTCTCTCTCAGACCTGGCGATGATCAGCTGATGTGGTAACCTGACGGAATCAGCTGACACTAAAAGTCGAGCAGTGAGGCCAGCTTTTTACCGCCTGGCTAAACTATCAGCTGCTGCTGTCGGACAGGAGTCTGCACAGAACTGTGTAGTTTTTTTTGTTGTTTTTTTTTGCACTGATGCATCAGCTGATTGTATAAAAGCCGTTTATACAATCAGCTGCTGTGTCATGTGATTCAGGCCTTTGAACCTGACACATCATCTGATCGCTTTGACTTCCAGCAAACTGATCAGATGATATTGGATCCAGATTGGACGACGCGAGACTCTTGACCCAGGAATACTGCGGAGGGGGGTCCTTTCTTTCAACAAAGATGAAGTCACTAATTGTGTTGTGTTCTATTTCTAATAAAATTATTTTTCTGTTGTGTTTTTTTTTATCTGTACTAGAAATTCATGGTGGCCATGTCTAATATTTGCGTGACATCATGAATTTCGGGCTTAGGGCCAGTTGATAATATACAGCTATCCCTAACCTCATTATTACCCAGCGAGCCACCAGTCACCAGGGCAGCTGGAAGAGTTGGATACAGCGCCAGAAGATGGCGTTTCTATGAAAGCGCCATTTTCTGGGGAAGCTGCGGACTGCAATTCGCAGCAGGGGTGCCCAGAAAGCTTGGGCACCCTGCGCTACGGATTCCAATCCCCAGCTGCCTAGTTGTACCTGGCTGGACACAAAAATTGGGCGAAGCCCACGTCATTTTTTTTTTAAATTATTTCATGAAATTCATGAAATAATTAAAAAAAAAACGGGCTTCCCTATATTTTTGGTTCCCAGCCGGGTACAAATAGGCAGCTGGGGGTTGGGGGCAGCCCGTAGCTGCCTGCTGTACCTGGCTAGCATACAAAAACATGGCGAAGCCCACGAAATTTTTTTTGGGGGGGGGCAAAAAACTCCTGCATACAGTCCTGGATGGAATATGCTGAGCCTTGTAGTTCTGCAGCTGCTGTCTGCTGTCTGTCTGTATGGAGGAGAACAGACAGCAGGTGCAGAACTACAAGACTCAGCATGCTCAATTCACTAGTGTATGAGAAGGGCAGACAGCAGCTGCAGAACTACAAGGCTCAGCATACTAAATCCAGGACTGTATGCAGGAGTTTTTTGCCCACCAAAAAAATGACGTGGGCTTCGCCAAATTTTTGTATGCTAGCCAGGTACAGCAGGCAGGTACGGCTGCCCCCAACTCCCAGCTGCCTATTTGTACCCGGCTGGGAACTAAAAAAATTGGGAAGCCCTTTTTTTAATTATTTCATGAATTTCATGAAATAATTACAAAAAAAATTGACATGGGCTTCGCCCCATTTTTGTGTCCAGCTAGGTACAACTAGGCAGCTGGGGATTGGAATCCGCAGCACAGGTTGGCCCGAGCTTTCTGGGCCCCTCTGCTGCGAATTGCAGTCTGCAGCGGCCCCAGAAAATAGTGCTTTCATAGAAGCTCCATCATCTTGCGCTGTATCCAACTCTTCCAGTAGCCCTGAAGCCGGGTGGCTTGCTGGGTAATAATGGGTTAATACTAGCTTTGTTTTACTAGCTAGTATTAAGCCAGAGATTCTTAATGTGAGGCAAGTTTGACTTGGCCATTAAGAATCTCCAATAAAGGGTTAAAAAAAAGACACCACAGAGAGAAAAAATACTTTAATAGAAATAAAGTAGGCACACTTAGAGACTCCATGTTTATTACTCCCTCTCAGCCCTCCACAATCTGGCTCTTCTGTCTTCTTTCTCCTTTAACCCATGCAGCTCTGCTACATTAGACAGCACTGCATGGGAGGAAGATGCTGCTGCTCATGTGCAGTCTAATCACTCAGTGAGAGTGAGCAGAGGCTGCGGGCTGTAAGCAGTGACGTAACCGCTGCCACCATTGCTAAAGTAATGACAGGCGGTTACTATAGCAACGGTGCTCCGATCACGTGATTCCCGGTGCCACAATTCACCGGCTGTGGCCAATCCTTGCATGTGGGCTGACTCTGTAAAGAGCGCCAACATGCAGGAACAGGGAAGCCGACCATGTGCCAGAGCATCTAGCCGCTACACGGAGATGCTGGATTGAGCACCGCATACCGGAGAGATGCACTGACAGGACCTAGCATGACATTATAGCCATATGACCAGTCTGTAGCCAATGAGATAATACACACGTGACTGGTCACATGCTTTTTTGACATCCCGGAAGGTCCTATCATCAGTGCTTGTTACCGGAAGGATGCAGCGATTATTGGAAGGAAAAGCGGCCGGAGACAGAGTGCAGGACGCGTCAAGGGGACCTGTAAGTGTAATGGCAATGTTTATTAACTGTATGTGTACATGTATAATGTGTTTTTATGTGTTTGTGTTTGCCTGCCATTGTTTTCAATGGGGTTTGAATTGGTTCGTCTAACTTTCGACGAACTTGTCCTCCGTTCGACGAACCGAACTCGAACTCTAGGGGGGTGGCTCATCTCTACTGAAGATGCTGATGGTGACGTTGCACATGTAAATCCATGGTATCATGCTCACAGGGGTGTGATACCACGGAAAGCATGCAAACGCCCACAGGGCGATGTGATGCCCATGGGGCTATAGCCTCTGATCATTTACATAGGGAATACGTAAGTAATAAAACGTTTTTTATTACTTTCATATTACACAATATTACAACACAGGGATAATTAGGAAGGGGTTATTAGGCTACACAACACCCTGCTTATAGCTCAGAATGCATATGGGACCTGATAGATTCCCTTTAAAGTGAACCTGACATTGGATTCATGCTGCCCAATCCTCAGGCAGCATGTATCAGTCACTGGTTGTGCAATTTCAGCCATGTATGTTTGACTCTGAAACAATGTGACAATTCAGTGAAAAACACTTCAATAGCTGCCGGTGATTGAGTCGTTTGTGAGACTAGTTGGACAGACAGATGCCCGCAGCTTCTTCCTGTCTACTGCCCTAGACTGCCAGGTCTCTTCCTGTAGGCACAGGCAGTTAGAAACCTGTACATCCAGGAAAGTGGGTGGAGAAAAGCCTCTGGGACTTGCCTGTATGACTACTCTTCAGGGATTCTCGGTCACAAGCTGGCTATAAAAGCTTGTTATTCTCTTAAATGACACAGTGCTTCAGAATCAAATATACTTGGATTAAATCATGCAGCCAGTGCCTGATACATGCTACCCGTGGATCAGGTAGCATATATCAGCTTTACTATTGAACATAATGTTACTTATTCAAATGATATAAAAAATGTTATCCATTTTTGGTCTATTTGATTCCTTTTCTAAATTGATTATGGGTAGACATGAGTGGACCTATTGAGCTTTGCCAGGTTCAGCCGGACTTTAGATAAAGTTCCATTTGGGACCCAAACTGACTTGAATTTGATCCCGAACCACATTGGAAGTCAATGACTGGGCAGTTTGACTCTTCACTCAGATATAGGAAGCCATAAGCAAAGCATTTCCATGTGAGGGGGGCAGGTTCTTTTTGTACATGCTATATTGTTATTTTTACCTCCAGTGTGAGGCATTCAGAGATTACATGTGGCTTGCACTGAGCTAAGCACCAAGCATAGCCGAGCATTCTGATGCTCAATCAAGTGATTAGCATTAGTGATGATCGAATATCTCAAATATTTGGCTTCACAAATATTTTCCGAATAGGTCGCCGCTATTCGACTATTTGCAAATATTCAATGCGCAATGTAAGTCTATGAGAAACCCGAATAACAACTATTCGGAACTATTCGGGCTTCCCAAAGACTTACATTGCGAATCGAATATTCGCATAGCGGCGACCTACTCGGAAAATATTCGCGAAGCCGAATATTTGAGGTATTCGATCATCCCTAAGAAGCATACATAATGCACCCAAACTCCAAACTTGGACACTGATTTTTTTCTAATGTCCGTGTTCAGTACGAACCCCAAACTTTACAGTTTGGGTTCACTCATCTCTAATTATTGGTCAAAACAACAGGGCATCTCAAAGGCACACATTACAAAAACCTAACTACTTTTTTCTATAAACACTGGCAGCCTTGTCCATAAGCTGAACCTAATATTACATCTTAGCTCTATGATCTGGAATAGTCATACTCATGCATCACGCTACCTCACGCTAATACAACCCCTCTGAGGGGTACACCATCCCCAATCATTACTTATCTAGCCATTGAATAAGTGCTAATTGTTAGATTTGTCGAGGCCCAACTTTTAGAATTTCAACAAAAAGAAAGGAATAAAGAAGACACTAGACCTCTGTACCCTCCAACTGCAACTACAGTGAAATGGAAAAGTGGTTTAGTATGCACATTCCCACTTTAACCAAACATTAAAAAGGAACTGAAGAAAAAACAAAAAAGCTAGCACTAAATGTGCACTACAGCACTAAAAAATTCCAACTGTACTTATTATAAATATGAGATTTTTGTCAAATAATTGCAATTTCTTGAGCCACCCCGCCACTCCACGGCAATGTCTGTAGGGGCAGTCCTAACACTAAAATATTTTTATAAAATGTGCCAAATTGCCTCACATATGAAATAGCAGAACTGCTCTCAGCAGCACTCACCTGGTCTATTTCAATCCCGTACCCATGACTGAATCATGGCTGTGGGCGGGACAGGTCCAGGCAAATGCTACGTGAAGTAAATAGCCTGTGGACAGGGCCTGATGACTGAATGTGAACAGTCACCAATCGCCAAAATTTAGACAGGTGGAATACATCCCAAATTTCTTCATGCAGCATTTGCTTGGACTTGTCCCGCCCACAGCCGACAGTCATGGGTACGGGATTGAAATAGACCAGGTGAGTGCTGCTAAAAGTAGTTCTACTATTCATATGTGAGGCTGTATGGCACATTTTATAAAATTATTTTAGTGTAGGACTGCCCCAAATAAGATTTGCCTTGACGTGGCGGGGTAGCTCAAGAAATTGCAATTTTTTTGCCAAAAATCTCAAAATTTTTATAATAAGTACAGTTTGGAATTTTTAATGCTGAAGTGCACATTTAGTGCTGTCTTTTTGTTTTTTCTTCATTAAAAAAGAACTGTTGTTTTAAAATAATTCAATAGCTCAATACTACACATGAAAATAAGTAACCTTCTAATAAATTTTATCACACAAATTTGCTTTTTTCTCTACCAGAATTGATCAGTCGTTATCAAAATTCTCAATTCTGAGGTAAAATCTGTATTCAGTAAATGATTTCCAATTCTTGAGATGGGAGATGGCGGCTGGGGCTAATGAGAGTCTGTGATGGCGGGAGGAGGGAGGAGCTAAAGGCAGAGGGAGCAGCTGTTTGCAGAGCTCCTCCCTCCTCCTCCGGTCTACGTAGAATCTTATTGATAACAACTGCCATCTCCTATCTCAGTAATAGGAATGTCTTCACTGAATACAGAATTTACCTTAGAATTGAGAATTTTGGTAATGACTTGTAATGGGCAAGCACTAAAATGCTCAAGTGTTTGCTACTCAAATCAAGCAAATTGAAATGCTCAGGTGCTCATCTCAAATAACGAGTATAATGGAAATCAATGGGAAACTGTAACGCCTGCCTGGATCCACAGACTCAGATGGGCTGTAATGGGGAGGATAGAGGGAAGCCACTCACCAAGCAAGACCCCCAGAACCCTGAAAAACTTTAACCCCTATACAGGGATTTGGAATTACACAGGGCTCTGGTGATCACTACCTGTGGAAGGCTGCAGTCCGATGAGAGTAGTAGTCAGGCAGGGTCAAACCAGGAATTGCGGAACAGGGAAAGAATCGGCAGGCAATGACGTAGTCAGCAAACGTAGCAGAGGTCAAATCCGGATCGGGCAGCGAGGTACATAAACAGTAGGCAGGTGGGTAGTCAGAAAACACGCAGAAGTCAGCACACAGGAATAACCAAACAGAATAGGATGTAACAGGAGCCAGGAAAATCAGAACTATCTCTGGCAGTGATCATGTGACAGGAGGGGGAATAAGAAGGGTGTGGTGTCTTCCCATTGGCTGTAGCTGAACGCTGGCAACTTCAGCTGGAAGACACATGCCACCCACAGTCAGCCAGCGGTACTGCAGATCCCAAGATAACCCAGCCCAGTGGATGATCAGAGCCTGTGCCCACCGGTGCCGCTGGCATCGGCTCTTCTCCCATCACCAGCACCATCCACGGCAGGAACACGGCATCGCCTGGCGATCAGAGCAGAAGTTGCTGGAGCAGACTCCGGTGGTGACGTAACAGAAACTCAAGTATTTTTCCTGCAGACCCTCCCCGGAGGTCTGGTAGGGGAAAAATTGCTGAAGGATGAAATCAATGCTCAAATTGAATGGTTACAGCATGGAAAGGACACAATGTTGTCAGAGTATTATGCCACTTTTATAGACTGACAATAAAACATACCAACCAAAAATAACATGGATTGTAAAGGAAAAAAGTTAGGAAACACCTCCTTCACCCCTTAGGCTATGCTAATACGTAGCGGTTTTGCACTCTCATTGCTTTCAATGATGAAAGAATGCTGCAAAAACACTGAAAGCATTCACATGCTCCATCTTTAAAAAATGCAGCATTTTTCCATTTCAGTCAGGAATAAAAAGGAATTGTGTGCATGAGATTTCTCAATTATTTTGCCCATTTGTAAGGAGTGGGACTCCTAGACTGGTGAAGCCTATGCACTGAGTGCCAGGCCTATCAAAAGTTTAAAGGATTGCAATACACCCTGAAATACTCATAGGCGATTGCCTCAGGAAATAGTTTTTCCCCATTTGAAAGGAGTGGGAGTCATAGAGTGGTAAAGTGTATGCACTATGTGCAAGGACTGCCAAAACATATAAGGAGGAACTTCAATACACTCTGGAACACATGTAGAGTAGGACTTAAGAAAACATTTACATTTAAGAGTGAGACATCTTTTGCACACAACAAGGTGTCCTGTATTCAAGGTCACTACTCAGAGTACAACTATCACAAGGACTTTCAGACATCTGATTCCAATTTTGCTCCCGCTAAAGTGGCTGACGGTTCCTTCTATTTCAGTTCAGGGCATCAGGCAGCACTGAGGCTTAAAATAGATTGAAGCAGGGGTTTCCAAACTTTTACTTATCTTTTTGGAGACCATTGCCAATGAAAATCCATGAACCATGTGGGGGGACCTTCAACAATCCATCCCTTGAAAAGAACACCACAAGTCCTTTGTCCATTTATTCACATAAGAGGTGCATTTGGACTTTTCACCCATTGTTCATTGCATCGTTATTTTTTTTTAAAGCCAGTTGAAGCAAATCTGATGCTTCCAGACTGCAGTCACTGCTCCCTCCCTGTTTAAGTTGATTCCATAGGTTTTTAGTGCCACTGGGGGCTGAATAACTAATATGCACATTTGCCTGTCAAGTGAAAATGCTGACAGGCTGACTGCTCTCAAAATGGTCAAAGAATGGATTGGCCCCAACTTCTCAACCCCAGCTGATGATATTAGTGGAACATAAAGCCAATTCAAATGTTTGGGGTTTTTTTCTGGTGTATTCCCATACACTCCTTTCCACCCCAAAAAAGTATACGGTTCATGGTTTATTATATTCATATCCTCCTCCTTCTCCTCCTACACCATATCCACAGAGTCATCATGTTGTCCTGTCTCATAATCTTTAAAGGGACAGCAGCTAGGCCTCAATCATATTTTAAAGGCCAGAAGCCTGACATCACTCAACTGAAAAATTTATTTTACAGGGTTACATATTTTATTTTCAAAAATAAAACCTTACAGTTGCAGTCTGGAGCACAACAAATATAGTCATCCTCAAGACCTAGCTTCCTGTCCCATTTTGCAGTGAGGCAAAGAACACACTCTTGAAGCCAGAACAGTGCAAGCAAGTAGTCAGTTGCATGGCAGATAATGTTTTTAGCCTGTTTCCCAGCACCACCATGGCTTCCAAACAGTCCGGTCTCAGTAGCCAAAACTCTGGACTACATAACCTTCAACCTGATCCTCCTTCCTCCCACCAAGACGTGTCCCAGGAGACAAGTGATCCCAAATTTGGACACGCCTAGGAGAGAGTCTTAAAATTTCCATTGATTTTTTCTGGCCTCTCAACCTGCACATTTCAAGAATGACATGGGATTGTGTGAAGTGCTGGGCAAATATTTGAGCTGCCACTATCAGAAGAAGATGATGGTGAGGAACTCACTTAACCAACCTGGCAAGGTGCCATGCAGAGCGAGAACAGCAGTGGAGAAGTTACAGGATCAACTGCACTACAACTGGTAGGAAGAGGCAGTGGAGTGGCCAGAGAGAGTGTTATATTCTTACAACTCGCAGAGGGGTAACTGTAACACACTTTTAACACCACTTGACCATGCTGTCTCACTTACAGACCAGAAATCCCAACCATACAGTCCCTTGTGGTTCCTACTGTAGTTAAAATAGTCCTGATCATAGACTAAACAATGGCAACTCAGGCCTATGCTACCTGATTGGCCATCAAGCACTTCACATTCTTCCTAAGGAAGAGGAGGGCAAAACAGAGTGCAAATTATCATTATTATTATTATTATTTATTATTATAGTGCCATTTATTACATGGCACTTTACATGTGTAAAGGGGTACACATAGTAGGGACAGTATACAAGGGAAGGGTGAGGATACAGTAGGCAAAGGTGTATCTAGGCTTTCCAGCACCCGGGGCAAGAATTCAGTTTGGCCCCCCTCCACCAAGCAGTTTGGGTGGTCATCATGTGACCAATCACTCATATGTGATTTGCACACTTACAGTCACTTGATGACGAGCTGCTCTTAATAGTTCTCTCAATGTTCAATGAGAAACGTATGAAGAAAAGCTAATTGTCACATGCAAGTATGAAAATCACAAGTGTAGCGGCCATGTGATGACTAGAGATGAGCGAACCGGTCCCGGTTCGGCTCGAGGTCGGCTCGCTGAACGGAGGTCCCGTTCGAGTTCGGCTCGTCGAACGTTCGACGAACCGAACTCGAACTGCATAGGAAACAATGGCAGGCAATCACAAACACAGAAAAACACCTAGAAAACACCCTCAAAGGTGTCCAAAAGGTGACAAACAACTCACAACACAACACAAACACATGGGAAAGTGACAAGGACATATACTCATGCGAAAACAAAACAGCTGGACAAGGAAAAAGAGGAGGACACACAGATATATGAGTATATGCAAGGAAACATCGATTCCATTATTGTGCAACTTGAGCCCTGCTCATTTTAGGCTTCCAATCTGGATAAATTGCCTGAGCTCGCCACGTACGCCTTGGGGATCTTGTCATGTCCTGCAGCCAGCGTTCTCTCGGAACCTGTCTTCAGTGCTGCTGGGGGTCTGCTGGCAGATAAGCACACGCGTCTGTCCACTGACAATGTGGACATGGCTCTCAGAGGACTTTTCTTCCCCTGGGTCAGCCAGGGGACGGGAAAGGCACGCGTATTTTTGAGAGTGCTTCATGCAAAGCATCTTTTTCATCTTGAAAATTGGCTCAACTGATGCCAGTCAAGTGGGGTGTGTGTGGCCCAGTTAGTGGAAACGAGGGAGACTGTGGTTGGAGTCCCCTCGCTGTGTTTCTAAAAGAACCAAGATGAACAAGTCATGGCTCTCAGAGGACTTTTCTTCCCCTGGGTCAGCCAGGGGACGGGAAAGGCACGCGTATTTTTGAGAGTGCTTCATGCAAAGCATCTTTTTCATCTTGAAAATTGGCTCAACTGATGCCAGTCAAGTGGGGTGTGTGTGGCCCAGTTAGTGGAAACGAGGGAGACTGTGGTTGGAGTCCCCTCGCTGTGTTTCTAAAAGAACCAAGATGAACAAGTCATGGCTCTCAGAGGACTTTTCTTCCCCTGGGTCAGCCAGGGGACGGGAAAGGCACGCGTATTTTTGAGAGTGCTTCATGCAAAGCATCTTTTTCATCTTGAAAATTGGCTCAACTGATGCCAGTCAAGTGGGGTGTGTGTGGCCCAGTTAGTGGAAACGAGGGAGACTGTGGTTGGAGTCCCCTCGCTGTGTTTCTAAAATAACCAAGATGAACAAGTCATGGCTCTCAGAGGACTTTTCTTCCCCTGGGTCAGCCAGGGGACGGGAAAGGCACGCGTATTTTTGAGAGTGCTTCATGCAAAGCATCTTTTTCTTTTTCAAAATGGGGGTCAACCGATGCCAGTCAAGTGGGGTGTGTGTGGCCCAGTTAGTGGAAACGAGGGAGACTGTGGTTGGAGTCCCCTCGCTGTGTTTTACATGCTTTTAGAAGGGCATGACATGGCTTGGAGGTTGACTTTCAGCATCTGCAAACTGTTGGCTACCAAAATGCTGCCTTTCCAACACCTGTGGTTATAGACAATGAGGAACATACTGATGAAGATGAGACGCAGATATCCGATTGGGATGACAACTTAAATATTCGGTCAGGGCAAGAAGAGGCTCGGTCTGAGGGGGAGGGGAGTGCAAACACAACAATTGATGATGAAGTTCTAGATCCCACCTACTGTCAACCCACAGTCAGACACTCGAGGAGGTCAACAGAGGCGGTGGAGGAGGATGCAACCGACGACGAAGTTACCTTGCGCCTTCCTGGACAGAGTCGGAGCACTGGTAGAACGTCTACAACTGCATCCTCAGCCACCACTCTGCCTCTGAGCATTATTCGGGGTGGATCAACAGGTCGCATGGCCTCTAAGCCTTGCCTAGCCTGGTCCTTTTTTGACATAGAAAAAGATCGCCCAAATTATGTGATCTGTAAAATTTGTCATGGTTCTCTTACTAGAGGTCAAAACCTCAGCAGTTTGACAACTTCTTCCATGAATCGTCACATGAATAAATATCATATGGCCCGGTGGGAAGCTCACCGTGCTGCAATGCGGCCTAGCGGAGCGAACCATCCACCGCCTGCCCCTTCCAGTGCATCCGCGCGCTCGTCATCTTCTAGGACTGTGGGGACAGCTGTCACACCTGTTTTTCCACCCACAACTTCCACCACTGTAACCGCAACAGGCAGTTTGCTTGGTAGGTCGTCAGTTGGTTTGGAAGGGGAAACAAGTGAGTGTGTACAGCTCTCTCAGACATCGATAGCACCAACGTTGGATGAAGGCAACATCATGTCTCCGCCTGCACTTTCCTCACAAACCTGCATTTTTCCAGGGACACCCTACTCAACACCGTCTACACACAGCAGCCAGATCTCTGTCCCTCAGATGTGGTCAAATAAAAGGCCACTTCCTGCGACCCATGACAAAGCTAAGAGGTTGACTCTATCCCTCTGTAAGCTGTTGGCTACCGAAATGCTGCCTTTCCGCCTAGTGGACACACAGGATTTTAGAGACCTTATGTCTGTCGCTGTGATCCAGTACAAGATGCCCAATCACCACTGCTTCTCCAAGAAAAGCATGCCCGCGCTACACCAGCATGTCGCACACAACATCACCACTTCCTTGAGAAACTGTGTGCGACAGGGTGCATTTCAACACAGATACTTGGACCAGTAAGCATAGACAGGGTCATTACATGTCACTGACTGGGCACTGGCAAACTATGGTGAGAGATGGAGAAGGGTCTGCTGTACAAGTCTTGCCGTCCCCACGAGTTGTTTCAATCCTTCTTCTGTATGTAGAAGTTAATACACTGCTTCTGCCTCTTCAACCTCGTGTGGGTCCTCCACCTTGGCGCAAACCCTGTGTGGTCAGGCCACCCTTCCTTGTAACTTCGCACAAGGACTACCACACACCTCCTTACTATGCTGGCAGCAGAGCTCAATGCCATCAGGCGGTCAAAGTTTTACTTTGAAATGTATGGGAAATGTGAGTCACACCGCTGAGAAGTTGTGGACGGTTAGCTCTGGATACCGAGTTTCATCAATGGTTGTCTCCACTCAACCAGCAGCCAGGGAAGGCCGGGTGCGACAATGATGCAAACATGGGTGCGGCCCTTCGCTGTGACAATGTGACACACATGGCTTGTGTGGTTCATGTGTTGAACCTGGTTGTCCAGCAATTTTTAAAGCACTATCCTGGCCCACATAGCCTTCTGCAGAGAGCACGGTGTAATGCCTTCCTTGATCCACACACTCAGATGGGCTGTTAATGATAGGCTAGAGGGAAGCCACTCACCAAGCAGGACCCCTAGAACCCTGAAACCCTTTAACCCCTATACAGGGATTAGGAATTGCACAGGGCCCAAGGTGATTAATACCTGTGGAAGGCTGCAGTTCCAGAGAATAGTAGTCAGGCAGGGTCAAAACATTAATTGAGGAACAGGAACAGAATGGGACGGCCAGGACTTAATCAGAAAACAAGCAGAGGTGAAATGCGGATCGGCCAACAAGGTACATAAACAGCAAGCAGGAAAAGTAGTCAGGTAACAAGCACACAAAATCATAAAACTGAACTGGGGGTAAAAGTAACCAGAGGTCATAGCTATGTCTGGCAGTGGTCTGCAGACAGGATGGGCATAAAAAAGGGTGTGGTGTCTTCCCATTGGTTGTAGCTGAATGATGGTATTTCATCTGTGAGATACCCACCAGCTACATTCAGCCAGAGATTCTGCATCTGTCAAGGTAATGCAGCCCAGTGGGTGAGCATAACCTGCGTCCACCTGCGCCGCTGGCATCGACTCCTCTCCCATCATCAGCACTATTCATGAAAGGAACACGTTGTCACCTGGCGACCGGAGTACAAATTGACGGAGCGGACTCCGTTGGTGACTTAACAGCCGTGTGCGGCAATGATGCAAACCTGGCTGCGGGCCATCGTCAGGGCAATGTGACACACGTGCCTTGTATGGCTCACGTGTTGAACCTAATTCTCCAGCAATTTTTAAAACACCATCACGGCCTACATGGCCTTGTGCAGCGTGCACGCTCGCTATGTGCTCACTTCCATCGTGCGTACACAGCAGCTCAACAACTTTCGTCGCTACAGAAGTCTTTAGGTCTCGTGGTTAAACGCCTGAAATGCGATGTGCCCACACGCAGGAATTTGAATCTGCACATGTTGCAGCGTTTGTGGCAGCACCGCCGAACCCTGCTGCAATATGTTATGACATATAGCCTGGGATAACTTGATCCAGAGGTGGTGCAGATCACGCTGCTGGAGTGGTGTCAGATCAAGGACCTATGCACCCTGCTACACAGTTTACAAATGTCGACGAAGATGTTTAGCACTGGCAATGTCATTCTCAGCGTGACAATTCTGGTCATCTACATGATGGAGCGCACTGTAATTATTATTCGGAGTCAGGTGTTGGGACAAGAGGAAGGGGAGGAAGTACAGGAGGAGTCATATGCGGAAGGGATAACAAGATCTACGAGGTCCAGATGGTCAGAGGCACCTATGCGGCAGTCATGGTGAGGGAGAGGGATTAACAAGGGCGCATAGTATCAGCAAAAAGTGTTGAGGAAGGTGCAGGAGCCCATGAAGAAATGGAGGACGAACTGGCGATGGGCATGGAAGACTCAGCAGATGAGTGAGAGCTTGCTCACATTTCGGTTGTGCGAGGTTGTGGGGAGAGGGCAGAGGAAGGAGGCACGATTCTCACCTCTCTGCCACCAACACACCAAGGACTTGGTCCTCCTGGATGCACAAGACACATGAGCGGCTTCTTGCTGCACTACCTACAACATGACCCTCGGATTGTACGAATTCAAAGTAATCCTGAATACTGGGTTGCCACACTGTTACATCCCCGGTACAAGACAAAATTTGGCAAAATAATTCCTGCCATAGAAATGGACGCACGTATACAGGAGTATCTGCAGAATGTGGTACGCAATCTTAGATCTACTTTTCCACTAAACACCAGTGCTGCACAGAGTGAATCTCAACGCTTTGTCATGGATATGAGGAAATGGTCTTTTACTTGTCCACATCGGAGGGACCGAGGGATGGCTGCTGTGCTGAGATGGCGTTGAGTACGGTGTCCCTGCAGAGTTGCACTTTTGGTCATATACCAAAATGAGTTGAAAAAGGACAGATGCTGGTGGAAAGGGGAACAGGTGTGTTGGAAAGGGGAAAAAAGTTTTGGTCCGTGGATTTGGTGGTTAAGCAACAGTAACATTTGCTGAAGAAACACCATCTGTTACAGTGGGACTGGCAGATTTGGATAAAGTGGTATATACTATGTTACCGCTATATAACGAAAATTAATAAGAAAAGAAAGAGAAAGGTATATATCCCCATCAGCAGTCAGTGTCCACCGTGCTCCCAGTTGGAAAAGGAGAGGTTGGCAACTGGAAGGTTAGGTGGAGGATACAGAGCTGTGTGGCTATGAAACTAATAGTAGCCTGAACCGAGTTAGACGCCATTCGGATCTGGAGACTGTGAGCCCTGTTAGCGTCACAGGGTCCACATGCCCACCCAGCCCAGGAACTCCCTGTTAACAACACAGGGGCCATTGAGTACGCTGACCGTGTGCGTAGGGGCACACCTGTGGACAGCAGGCGCATCAGCAGCAGCAGGCCTGTTAATGCCACTGGGCTGCACAAGCAGGACTGGTAGGACAGGAGCTGGTCTTAACCGTTCTGCGTTACCAACTGTGGTGGTGGCCTGCATCGACACCCTATCCCTGCCTACCTCTGGCCTAAAGCCGCAATGGGTTCAACACATGGAGGTGTGCTCTTTCGGAGCATAATAGAAGACTGCGCACCTCCTTGTTGGCTCCAGCCCCTTTTATAACCTGGGTCCGCCCCAAACCAGGGTGAACCACAATGCACCTCCTGGAGACAAAAGTAGAGTGACACGTCATGAGTGGCATAACTAGCGTCCTATTTGGAACCGCAACTTCAATGATGACCTCATGGCTGCCATGACCCAAACACCTCACCAGTCATCGTCTGACCATCAATAATGCGGTGACAAGTCATAGGTGTGGGCCTCTGCAAGCCATTTGGGAGGACACCTGATGCCCTGTGGTCTATATGGGACCCCCACATCAGGGCCAGGGCCAAAGAGTTCATTACCGGACCTAGTCTCTGATGCAGGAAGTGCCTGAGCATGCTCAGTAGCATGAAATACAGTCTCTGAAAAAAGACTATCAGCTTTAGCATGGTGTCTAGGCACAAAACAGGACTTAGACCCGGCACGGAATGCAAGCACCTGTGCAAAGAGGCTTTTCACACTTAGTGTGGGAGCATGCGCTGTATCCCGAAAAGAAGACTTAGCGTCAGAAATAACACATTCAGGCTGAGCATACTCACTAGGCGAAACACTGTAATTATGCTGCAGCTGGGGTACATCGGCACACGCATGCGCACTAGCTGCCTCTCCACACTTAGACGTGGAGGGGAAATTGCTCTTGGAGATGCTGTCTATGAACAGAAGGAAAAGCTAAAGGAAGCCTGACTTTCTATCCCTCCGAATTATGAAATGCAGCAATGAATTCCATGAGTTTGCTATAACATTAGCGTAGCAAAATGTGCATGAGGGTGTCTTGTAGAGGTGCTAGAAATAGCTTGTCACCAGTGGGGCACTAATGGAATACAACAGCCAGTTCTATGATGCCACTAAATGGCAGTATTTTTTGCTATCATTATAGCTTATTAAAAACAGAGCAGGAGGGTGTCATGCAGAGGTGCTGCACATAGATTTGCAGTAGTGTGAATAGACAAAAGTACAATAGCCACGTTTAGGATGCCACTAGGTACACTGAGTGTTTGCTAGTATAATGGCTGAGTTAAAAAAAGATGGAGTGTGCAATGCAGGCAGACGTGCTGCAAATATCTTTACAATAGTGTGAATAGACAAAAGTCCAATAGCCACGTTTAGGATGCCACTAGGTACACTGACTGTTTGCTAGTATAATGGCTTAGTTATAATGAGTTGGAGTGTGCAATGCAGGCAGACGTGCTGCAAATATCTTTACAATAGTGTGAATAGACAAAAGTACAATAGCCACGTTTAGGATGCCACTACGTACACTGACTGTTTGCTAGTATAATGGCTGAGTTAAAAAAAAGTTGAGTGTGCAATGCAGGCAGACGTGCTGCAAATATCTTTCCAATAGTGTGAATAGACAAAAGTCCAATAGCCACGTTTAGGATGCCACTAGGTACACTGACTGTTTGCTAGTATAATGGCTTAGTTTAAAAAAGTTTGAGTGTGCAATGCAGGCAGACGTGCTGCAAATATGTTTACAATAGTGTGAATAGACAAAAGTACAATAGCCACGTTTAGGATGCCACTAGGTACACTGAGTGTTTGCTAGTATAATGGCTTAGTTTAAAAAAGTTTGAGTGTGCAATGCAGGCAGACGTGCTGCAAATATGTTTACAATAGTGTGAATAGACAAAAGTACAATAGCCACGTTTAGGATGCCACTAGGTACACTGACTGTTTGCTAGTATAATGGCTTAGTTTAAAAAAGTTTGAGTGTGCAATGCAGGCAGACGTGCTGCAAATATGTTTACAATAGTGTGAATAGACAAAAGTACAATAGCCACGTTTAGGATGCCACTAGGTACACTGACTGTTTGCTAGTATAATGGCTTAGTTTAAAAAAGTTTGAGTGTGCAATGCAGGCAGACGTGCTGCAAATATGTTTACAATAGTGTGAATAGACAAAAGTACAATAGCCACGTTTAGGATGCCACTAGGTACACTGAGTGTTTGCTAGTATAATGGCTTAGTTTAAAAAAGTTGGAGTGTGCAATGCATGCAGACGTGCTCTGCAAATGTCTTTGCACTAGTGGCACTATAGCAAAGTCCAATAGCCACGTTTAGGATGCCACTAGGTACACTGAGTGTTTGCTAGTATAATGGCTGAGTTAAAAAAAGGTGGAGTGTGCAATGCAGGCAGACGTGCTGCAAATATGTTTACAATAGTGTGAATAGACAAAAGTACAATAGCCACGTTTAGGATGCCACTAGGTACACTGAGTGTTTGCTAGTATAATGGCTGAGTTAAAAAAAGGTGGAGTGTGCAATGCAGGCAGACGTGCTGCAAATATGTTTACAATAGTGTGAATAGACAAAAGTACAATAGCCACGTTTAGGATGCCACTAGGTACACTGAGTGTTTGCTAGTATAATGGCTTAGTTTAAAAAAGTTTGAGTGTGCAATGCAGGCAGACGTGCTGCAAATATGTTTACAATAGTGTGAATAGACAAAAGTACAATAGCCACGTTTAGGATGCCACTAGGTACACTGAGTGTTTGCTAGTATAATGGCTGAGTTAAAAAAAGTTTGAGTGTGCAATGCAGGCAGACGTGCTGCAAATATGTTTACAATAGTGTGAATAGACAAAAGTACAATAGCCACGTTTAGGATGCCACTAGGTACACTGAGTGTTTGCTAGTATAATGGCTTAGTTTAAAAAAGTTTGAGTGTGCAATGCAGGCAGACGTGCTGCAAATATGTTTACAATAGTGTGAATAGACAAAAGTACAATAGCCACGTTTAGGATGCCACTAGGTACACTGAGTGTTTGCTAGTATAATGGCTTAGTTTAAAAAAGTTTGAGTGTGCAATGCAGGCAGACGTGCTGCAAATATGTTTACAATAGTGTGAATAGACAAAAGTACAATAGCCACGTTTAGGATGCCACTAGGTACATTGAGTGTTTGCTAGTATAATGGCTTAGTTTAAAAAAGTTTGAGTGTGCAATGCAGGCAGACGTGCTGCAAATATGTTTACAATAGTGTGAATAGACAAAAGTACAATAGCCACGTTTAGGATGCCACTAGGTACACTGACTGTTTGCTAGTATAATGGCTTAGTTTAAAAAAGTTTGAGTGTGCAATGCAGGCAGACGTGCTGCAAATATGTTTACAATAGTGTGAATAGACAAAAGTACAATAGCCACGTTTAGGATGCCACTAGGTACACTGAGTGTTTGCTAGTATAATGGCTTAGTTTAAAAAAGTTGGAGTGTGCAATGCATGCAGACGTGCTCTGCAAATGTCTTTGCACTAGTGGCACTATAGCAAAGTCCAATAGCCACGTTTAGGATGCCACTAGGTACACTGAGTGTTTGCTAGTATAATGGCTGAGTTAAAAAAAGGTGGAGTGTGCAATGCAGGCAGACGTGCTGCAAATATGTTTACAATAGTGTGAATAGACAAAAGTACAATAGCCACGTTTAGGATGCCACTAGGTACACTGAGTGTTTGCTAGTATAATGGCTTAGTTTAAAAAAGTTTGAGTGTGCAATGCAGGCAGACGTGCTGCAAATATGTTTACAATAGTGTGAATAGACAAAAGTACAATAGCCACGTTTAGGATGCCACTAGGTACACTGAGTGTTTGCTAGTATAATGGCTTAGTTTAAAAAAGTTTGAGTGTGCAATGCAGGCAGACGTGCTGCAAATATGTTTACAATAGTGTGAATAGACAAAAGTACAATAGCCACGTTTAGGATGCCACTAGGTACACTGAGTGTTTGCTAGTATAATGGCTTAGTTTAAAAAAGTTTGAGTGTGCAATGCAGGCAGACGTGCTGCAAATATGTTTACAATAGTGTGAATAGACAAAAGTACAATAGCCACGTTTAGGATGCCACTAGGTACACTGAGTGTTTGCTAGTATAATGGCTTAGTTTAAAAAAGTTTGAGTGTGCAATGCAGGCAGACGTGCTGCAAATATGTTTACAATAGTGTGAATAGACAAAAGTACAATAGCCACGTTTAGGATGCCACTAGGTACACTGACTGTTTGCTAGTATAATGGCTTAGTTTAAAAAAGTTTGAGTGTGCAATGCAGGCAGACGTGCTGCAAATATGTTTACAATAGTGTGAATAGACAAAAGTACAATAGCCACGTTTAGGATGCCACTAGGTACACTGAGTGTTTGCTAGTATAATGGCTGAGTTAAAAAAAGGTGGAGTGTGCAATGCAGGCAGACGTGCTGCAAATATGTTTACAATAGTGTGAATAGACAAAAGTACAATAGCCACGTTTAGGATGCCACTAGGTACACTGAGTGTTTGCTAGTATAATGGCTTAGTTTAAAAAAGTTTGAGTGTGCAATGCAGGCAGACGTGCTGCAAATATGTTTACAATAGTGTGAATAGACAAAAGTACAATAGCCACGTTTAGGATGCCACTAGGTACACTGAGTGTTTGCTAGTATAATGGCTGAGTTAAAAAAAGTTTGAGTGTGCAATGCAGGCAGACGTGCTGCAAATATGTTTACAATAGTGTGAATAGACAAAAGTACAATAGCCACGTTTAGGATGCCACTAGGTACACTGAGTGTTTGCTAGTATAATGGCTTAGTTTAAAAAAGTTTGAGTGTGCAATGCAGGCAGACGTGCTGCAAATATGTTTACAATAGTGTGAATAGACAAAAGTACAATAGCCACGTTTAGGATGCCACTAGGTACACTGAGTGTTTGCTAGTATAATGGCTTAGTTTAAAAAAGTTTGAGTGTGCAATGCAGGCAGACGTGCTGCAAATATGTTTACAATAGTGTGAATAGACAAAAGTACAATAGCCACGTTTAGGATGCCACTAGGTACACTGAGTGTTTGCTAGTATAATGGCTTAGTTTAAAAAAGTTTGAGTGTGCAATGCAGGCAGACGTGCTGCAAATATGTTTACAATAGTGTGAATAGACAAAAGTACAATAGCCACGTTTAGGATGCCACTAGGTACACTGAGTGTTTGCTAGTATAATGGCTTAGTTTAAAAAAGTTTGAGTGTGCAATGCAGGCAGACGTGCTGCAAATATGTTTACAATAGTGTGAATAGACAAAAGTACAATAGCCACGTTTAGGATGCCACTAGGTACACTGAGTGTTTGCTAGTATAATGGCTTAGTTTAAAAAAGTTTGAGTGTGCAATGCAGGCAGACGTGCTGCAAATATGTTTACAATAGTGTGAATAGACAAAAGTACAATAGCCACGTTTAGGATGCCACTAGGTACACTGAGTGTTTGCTAGTATAATGGCTTAGTTTAAAAAAGTTTGAGTGTGCAATGCAGGCAGACGTGCTGCAAATATGTTTACAATAGTGTGAATAGACAAAAGTACAATAGCCACGTTTAGGATGCCACTAGGTACACTGACTGTTTGCTAGTATAATGGCTTAGTTTAAAAAAGTTTGAGTGTGCAATGCAGGCAGACGTGCTGCAAATATGTTTACAATAGTGTGAATAGACAAAAGTACAATAGCCACGTTTAGGATGCCACTAGGTACACTGAGTGTTTGCTAGTATAATGGCTTAGTTTAAAAAAGTTGGAGTGTGCAATGCATGCAGACGTGCTCTGCAAATGTCTTTGCACTAGTGGCTTTATAGCAAAGTCCAATAGCCACGTTTAGGATGCCACTAGGTACACTGAGTGTTTGCTAGTATAATGGCTGAGTTAAAAAAAGGTGGAGTGTGCAATGCAGGCAGACGTGCTGCAAATATGTTTACAATAGTGTGAATAGACAAAAGTACAATAGCCACGTTTAGGATGCCACTAGGTACACTGAGTGTTTGCTAGTATAATGGCTGAGTTAAAAAAAGGTGGAGTGTGCAATGCAGGCAGACGTGCTGCAAATATGTTTACAATAGTGTGAATAGACAAAAGTACAATAGCCACGTTTAGGATGCCACTAGGTACACTGAGTGTTTGCTAGTATAATGGCTTAGTTTAAAAAAGTTTGAGTGTGCAATGCAGGCAGACGTGCTGCAAATATGTTTACAATAGTGTGAATAGACAAAAGTACAATAGCCACGTTTAGGATGCCACTAGGTACACTGAGTGTTTGCTAGTATAATGGCTGAGTTAAAAAAAGTTTGAGTGTGCAATGCAGGCAGACGTGCTGCAAATATGTTTACAATAGTGTGAATAGACAAAAGTACAATAGCCACGTTTAGGATGCCACTAGGTACACTGAGTGTTTGCTAGTATAATGGCTTAGTTTAAAAAAGTTTGAGTGTGCAATGCAGGCAGACGTGCTGCAAATATGTTTACAATAGTGTGAATAGACAAAAGTACAATAGCCACGTTTAGGATGCCACTAGGTACACTGAGTGTTTGCTAGTATAATGGCTTAGTTTAAAAAAGTTTGAGTGTGCAATGCAGGCAGACGTGCTGCAAATATGTTTACAATAGTGTGAATAGACAAAAGTACAATAGCCACGTTTAGGATGCCACTAGGTACACTGAGTGTTTGCTAGTATAATGGCTTAGTTTAAAAAAGTTTGAGTGTGCAATGCAGGCAGACGTGCTGCAAATATGTTTACAATAGTGTGAATAGACAAAAGTACAATAGCCACGTTTAGGATGCCACTAGGTACACTGAGTGTTTGCTAGTATAATGGCTTAGTTTAAAAAAGTTTGAGTGTGCAATGCAGGCAGACGTGCTGCAAATATGTTTACAATAGTGTGAATAGACAAAAGTACAATAGCCACGTTTAGGATGCCACTAGGTACACTGAGTGTTTGCTAATATAATGGCTTAGTTTAAAAAAGTTTGAGTGTGCAATGCAGGCAGACGTGCTGCAAATATGTTTACAATAGTGTAAATAGACAAAAGTACAATAGCCACGTTTAGGATGCCACTAGGTACACTGAGTGTTTGCTAGTATAATGGCTTAGTTTAAAAAAGTTTGAGTGTGCAATGCAGGCAGAGGTGCTGCAAATATGTTTACAATAGTGTGAATAGACAAAAGTACAATAGCCACGTTTAGGATGCCACTAGGTACACTGAGTGTTTGCTAGTATAATGGCTTAGTTTAAAAAAGTTTGAGTGTGCAATGCAGGCAGACGTGCTGCAAATATGTTTACAATAGTGTGAATAGACAAAAGTACAATAGCCACATTTAGGATGCCACTAGGTACACTGAGTGTTTGCTAGTATAATGGCTTAGTTTAAAAAAGTTTGAGTGTGCAATGCAGGCAGACGTGCTGCAAATATGTTTACAATAGTGTGAATAGACAAAAGTACAATAGCCACGTTTAGGATGCCACTAGGTACACTGAGTGTTTGCTAGTATAATGGCTTAGTTTAAAAATGTTTGAGTGTGCAATACAGGCAGACGTGCTGCAAATATGTTTACAATAGTGTGAATAGACAAAAGTACAATAGCCACGTTTAGGATGCCACTAGGTACACTGAGTGTTTGCTAGTATAATGGCTTAGTTTAAAAAAGTTTGAGTGTGCAATGCAGGCAGACGTGCTGCAAATATGTTTACAATAGTGTGAATAGACAAAAGTACAATAGCCACGTTTAGGATGCCACTAGGTACACTGAGTGTTTGCTAGTATAATGGCTTAGTTTAAAAAAGTTTGAGTGTGCAATGCAGGCAGACGTGCTGCAAATATGTTTACAATAGTGTGAATAGACAAAAGTACAATAGCCACGTTTAGGATGCCACTAGGTACACTGAGTGTTTGCTAGTATAATGGCTTAGTTTAAAAAAGTTGGAGTGTGCAATGCAGGCAGACGTGCTGCAAATATGTTTACAATAGTGTGAATAGAAAAAAGTACAATAGCCACGTTTAGGATGCCACTAGGTACACTGAGTGTTTGCTAGTATAATGGCTTAGTTTAAAAAAGTTTGAGTGTGCAATGCAGGCAGACGTGCTGCAAATATGTTTACAATAGTGTGAATAGACAAAAGTACAATAGCCACGTTTAGGATGCCACTAGGTACACTGAGTGTTTGCTAGTATAATGGCTTAGTTTAAAAAAGTTGGAGTGTGCAATGCAGGCAGACGTGCTCTGCAAATGTCTTTGCACTAGTGGGACTATAGCAAAGTCCAATAGCCACGTTTAGGATGCCACTAGGTACACTGAGTGTTTGCTAGTATAATGGCTGAGTTAAAAAAAGGTGGAGTGTGCAATGCAGGCAGACGTGCTGCAAATATGTTTACAATAGTGTGAATAGACAAAAGTACAATAGCCACGTTTAGGATGCCACTAGGTACACTGAGTGTTTGCTAGTATAATGGCTTAGTTTAAAAAAGTTTGAGTGTGCAATGCAGGCAGACGTGCTGCAAATATGTTTACAATAGTGTGAATAGACAAAAGTACAATAGCCACGTTTAGGATGCCACTAGGTACACTGAGTGTTTGCTAGTATAATGGCTTAGTTTAAAAAAGTTTGAGTGTGCAATGTAGGCAGACGTGCTGCAAATATGTTTACAATAGTGTGAATAGACAAAAGTACAATAGCCACGTTTAGGATGCCACTAGGTACACTGAGTGTTTGCTAGTATAATGGCTTAGTTTAAAAAAGTTTGAGTGTGCAATGCAGGCAGACGTGCTGCAAATATGTTTACAATAGTGTGAATAGACAAAAGTACAATAGCCACGTTTAGGATGCCACTAGGTACACTGAGTGTTTGCTAGTATAATGGCTTAGTTTAAAAAAGTTTGAGTGTGCAATGCAGGCAGACGTGCTACAAATATGTTTACAATAGTGTGAATAGACAAAAGTACAGTAGCCACGTTTAGGATGCCACTAGGTACACTGAGTGTTTGCTAGTATAATGGCTTAGTTTAAAAAAGTTTGAGTGTGCAATGCAGGCAGACGTGCTGCAAATATGTTTACAATAGTGTGAATAGACAAAAGTACAATAGCCACGTTTAGGATGCCACTAGGTACACTGAGTGTTTGCTAGTATAATGGCTTAGTTTAAAAAAGTTTGAGTGTGCAATGCAGGCAGACGTGCTGCAAATATGTTTACAATAGTGTGAATAGACAAAAGTTCAATAGCCACGTTTAGGATGCCACTAGGTACACTGAGTGTTTGCTAGTATAATGGCTTAGTTTAAAAAAGTTTGAGTGTGCAATGCAGGCAGACGTGCTGCAAATATGTTTACAATAGTGTGAATAGACAAAAGTACAATAGCCACGTTTAGGATGTCACAAGGTACACTGAGTGTTTGCTAGTATAATGGCTGAGTTAAAAAAAGTTGGAGTGTGCAATGCAGGCAGACGTGCTGCAAATATGTTTACAATAGTGTGAATAGACAAAAGTCCAATAGCCACGTTTAGGATGCCACTAGGTACACTGAGTGTTTGCTAGTATAATGGCTTAGTTTAAAAAAGTTTGAGTGTGCAATGCAGGCAGACGTGCTGCAAATATGTTTACAATAGTGTGAATAGACAAAAGTACAATAGCCACGTTTAGGATGCCACTAGGTACACTGAGTGTTTGCTAGTATAATGGCTTAGTTTAAAAAAGTTGGAGTGTGCAATGCAGGCAGACGTGCTCTGCAAATGTCTTTGCACTAGTGGGACTATAGCAAAGTCCAATAGCCACATTTAGGATGCCACTAGGTACACTGAGTGTTTGCTAGTATAATGGCTGAGTTAAAAAAAGTTTGAGTGTGCAATGCAGGCAGACGTGCTGCAAATATGTTTACAATAGTGTGAATAGACAAAAGTCCAATAGCCACGTTTAGGATGCCACTAGGTACACTGACTGTTTGCTAGTATAATGGCTTAGTTTAAAAAAGTTTGAGTGTGCAATGCAGGCAGACGTGCTGCAAATATGTTTACAATAGTGTGAATAGACAAAAGTACAATAGCCACGTTTAGGATGCCACTAGGTACACTGAGTGTTTGCTAGTATAATGGCCGAGTTAAAAAAAGGTGGAGTGTGCAATGCAGGCAGACGTGCTGCAAATATGTTTACAATAGTGTGAATAGACAAAAGTCCAATAGCCACGTTTAGGATGCCACTAGGTACACTGAGTGTTTGCTAGTATAATGGCTTAGTTAAAAAGAGTTGGAGTCTGCAATGCAGGCAGACGTGCTCTGCAAATGTCTTTGCACTAGTGGGACTATAGCAAAGTCCAATAGCCACAGATAGGATGCCACTAGGTACACTGAGTGTTTGCTAGTATAATGGCTTAGTTATCATGAGTTGGAGTGTGCAATGCAGGCAGACGCGCTCTGCAAATGTCTTTGCACTAGTGGGACTATAGCAAAGTCCAATAGCCACGTATAGGATGCCACTAGGTACACTGATTGTTTGCTAGTATAATGGCTTAGTTATCATGAGTTGGAGTGTGCAGAGGACAGGAGGGTACAGTGCCAGGATTTTGGGGCTCTGGGTAGAGGAATGGAAGCCTGCCTTTCTATCCCTCCTAATAGGGAAATGCAGGGAGGAAATCCCTGACCTTGGCTACACAGACGCTGTTGCTGTTTTCAGGACCTGTCACCTATGGCTCTCTGACCCTGCCGGTACAAGCCCTTAAAAGGACTGATGGAAAGTGCTATCCCTAAGCTGTCCAGCGCTGTGTATGGAGCGCATACAGCTGTATCAGCGATAGGACTCAAGACGGAGCTGCGACAGTGATGTCTGACACCAAAGACGCAGAAGAGATAATGGCGTCCTGGAGGAAAATGTCCGTTTTTATAATGCAGGGACATGTGACATGGACATCCTATCACACATGCCGTTGCTTCTCTGGCTAAAAGTCCACTTAGCTGTGTGTGTGTCTGGGATTGGCTGACATGCTGGCCCGCCCCACATGACGTGCGCGCTTAGGGAAGGAAGACAAGAAAAAAAAAAAAAAAATCGCCATTATATAAACAGCAGTGATCTTAAGGCGCTGTTCCCGCACAGTATACACTGAAATGTCATAATAGTGTGATTCACAAAGTGACTTACACTATTACAGCAGAAACCAAGCTAGGATTTAGCTGTTTTTTTGCTGCTAGAACCGTTCTCGAACGTTTCTAGAACTATCGAGCTTTTGCAAAAAGCTCGAGTTCTAGTTCGATCTAGAACATGCCCCAAAATCACTCGAGCCTAGAACTGGAGAACCACGAACCGCGCTCAACTCTAGTGATGACTGCTGAAACCAGCGAGCAGAGCTGAATTGTGACAGTCGGTATATTACACACTGTTAGAACTGAGGGATACTACTTTGCTAAATTTTGTAATTAAAGGGGTTGTCCAGATTTGAGATGAAAATCTGCAGTGACTATTCGTGACTTCAGGCTTCTGAATTCTTTAAATACATGCTCTGGACACTTTTAGGATTCTCTAGTGCCAGTGGAGAGAGTGAACAATCATGTTAGCACAAGTATGAGAGTTGTATACTTGTGGCCACATTCTGATTTGATGTGTCCAGCCTCAGTCAATTCATTTTCATTCAGCATGTCTGTTCAGCACATGACCACATCTATGTAAATCGCATACTTGCAGCTTCCTAACCTCCCGCTCTCACTGCCGGCACCAGAGAATCCTGACAGCGTGCAGAGTGCACACTGTGGGAATTCAGAAGTCTACAGTCACAGAGTGATACAAGGGGTGACTGCAGACTCATCACAAATTTGGACAACCCCTTTAATGCTCCTAACAACATTAATAAAAACATAGTAACCCTTAACTTGTCAGATGACACAATACGTTATTAGAGATTGTCCACTACTTTAATACTGAAGGCCTTTCCTTTGGATAGGTCACCAATGTCTGATTGGTCAGGGTCCAGCACCTGGCAACCCCGCCAATTCCCTACTCTAGGTGCCAGTGGTGGCAGGTGGCGGAAGTGCTCAGTTCTGGATCTTCCCCATCTTCTGAAAGTGGCAGCAGTCTCCTATTAAAATCAATGAGGTGGATGTGCAGTACCCGGCCGCGGACACCATCAGAGGACGAAGCAGATCCAGAAATAAGCATTTCCGGCCACCTGCACCATAATCAGCTGATCAGTGGGGGCCCCATTGCTCTCACATCAGAAGCAGTGCGCAAGTGGGACCAAGGCCTAATGATAAAACATAGTCAGTATCACAAATAAACATTTACATTCAGGTACCTTATAGATGATGTTGCCTCTGAGTCGTTTCTTTCTATTCACCTTGTCCTGACGCCATGATGACTTTTCACATTCACATCTCGTCTCTGCAGATTTCCATCTTCTCCGTTCTTCTGCAGCACATCCCATAACCGATGCCCCTAAAAATAGCTGAATGATTATAATACTTCTACTTAAAAATATCTGCCCTATACTGTGCCCCAGAATAAATAATGGCCTCTCACTGTATTCTCTGCACAAAATATGACCCACACTTCCTCTTATAATATATGCCCTCCATATTCTCTCTCTTTCCATACTGAGCCTGCTGTTTACAGTGTCCTTTACACTGTGTCCCCTTATACTGCCCAGTCTTTATACTGTGCCTTCATCCCACTCCCCCTCCTTGCTATGACCTCACACTGTCCTACCATTCTGCCCCCTCTCCATACTGCCTCCCTCCACTACCCAGTCTTTATTCTGTGCCTCTCACATTCTTCTCATCCCTTACTGTCTCCTCACTACCTCCTGTGTGTCCATATACTTTTCCCCTCACTGCCCATCCTGCCCACTTGCTCCTCATACCATGTCACTCTTTTTTCTGTGTCCACAAAATTTCTTTCCAGTTCGCACCACATTCTCTCTGTCCCCATGCATCACCCCTCATCCTCTCTGTCCCCATGCATCACCCTTCATCCTCTCTGTCCCCATGCATCACCCCTCATCCTCTCTGTCCCCATGCATCACCCCTCATCTTCTCTGTCCCCATGCATCACGACTCATCCTCTCTGTCCCCATGCATCACCCCTCATCCTCTTTGTCCCCATGCATCACCCCTCATCCTCTCTTTCCCCATGCATCATCCCTCATCCTCTCAGTCCCCATGCATCACCCTTCATCCTCTCTGTCCCCATGCATCACCCCTTATCTTCTGTCCCCATGCATCACCCCTCGTCCTCTCTGTCCCCATGCATCACCCCTTATCCTCTCTGTCCCCATGCATAAAACCTCATCCTCTCCCCATACTGTGTCCAAAGATACTTCCCCTTCCCCATCCTCTCTTCACACCATACTCTGTCCACAGATAGTTCCCTCCCCCACCCTCTCCCCCCATACTATGCATATAGATATTGCCCCCTCCCCACCCTCTGTCCCCCCAAAGTGTATCCACAGATGGTTTCCATTCCCCACCCTCTGTCCCCCATAGTGTGTTCACAGATAGTTCCCTCCCCCACCCTCTCTCCCCCATACTGTTTCAAAAATACTCCCCTCTCACCCCATACTGTTCCTCCTCCGTGTCTTCAGCTCCACAGTGGAGCACTTATCAGCGTTTCTCTGCCGCCTCTGCGCTGCGGCCCTGACTTCCGGGTCAGCAGTCTGATCAGCTGACCTGATCCCATGAAAGCCGTCGCTCTAACCCGGAAGTCAGCACCAGCGTCACTGCTCCAATTGTCCTCGCGTCTAACAGATACAAGGACAATTGAGCAGTGGGAGCCGCGCACTGCACTTTCTATGAGTGCGGATGTCAGCGTAACAGCCATGCTCAGAGAATAGCTGGCTCCCACCCCGGCAGACTTCCACACCGCCGCATCAGGCAGCCCGACAACGCCCCCTGACAGTTGCGCCCGGGGCAGGTGCCCCGCCAGACCCCCCTAGATGTGCCTCTGCAGTAGGTGAGGGTAGAGCAGGGCATGTGGGCGCTGTATCAGACTGAGGGTTACGGCAAGTTGTAGGCTTGTCGGAAGAGGTGGGTTTTCACATTCCTTTTGAAGATTATTTACAGAATGGAAGGTGTGCTGAAGTAGCAAGTAATCGCAGATCACAGACAAACAATAAATAATAAATAACAGAGTAGTTGAATATTGCTAAAGAATATGCCACCTACTTACCCACAACAAACATAAGGTACGTTCACAGAGGAGAACAAAACAGCTGTGAGAAATTTCCTAGCTGGTATTCCAATGTATGACAGAAACTACCAGCAATATAGCTAGACTTCAAAATGAGAATATCACCAGCAGGAAAGATCAGCAGGAGCATTGTATTTAAAGCCACATCCAAAATGTGATTGCACAGGCACACAAGTAAATTAATACACTTTTTACCCTAATAAAATCTAAGCATGGATAACATAATAAGTTAAACTAAGCCCCTAAGGAAGAGTAGAATTTTCTGTGGTACGGCAGGGAGAAGGCGGACAACTTCCTCTTCCTCATATTTTTTATTTTTCTTGTCCTTCTATCACTATATAAACAGGGTCATCATGCAGTGCTTGCTAAAACTTTTTAGAGGGCCATCAGGTGGCCCTCAATCAAGTGACAAATCTTTGAAGAATCAAGCAAAATGGTGAGTGGCAATGAAGCAATAATCGGCTTAAACATCCCTCTTTTGCGTCTACTCAAACGTGAGCTGCTTGCAATTAAACTGAAAACTTTGCATATGGACCTTGTGAAGATCTAGATGGTATACAGGGTGCTACATGCTTTCATATCCAAACTGCTTGCCCTAAAAATGTTGCCATTTAAGCTTATGGACTTCCACAACCTGACATGAGCGACCGTCCTGCAGTTTTCATTCCACAGCAGCCAAATGATTTCTCGGTGTGCCATCTCTGATCCCTGCCTTACACCTGAACTTGTTCCACAACATCACCCATGCCATGACCAACACAGTTAGATTGCCGCAACAGCATTCCTATAGTAGGACTGTAAAGGAATATGCCCTGACTATATGCCTGTAATTCAAAACTATTCCTCCTCCAGCAGCTATCCCTACACTGAAAGCAGCTAATAACAGTATTAATATGGAAATGAATAGATGTAGGCCTGAAAAGGACTTTTGGATTTAGGTTGCAGCAGCAAGGTCTGTAAAGCTAGAATCCCAGCCTACTTGCCTCTAATACATTATCTCTTCTCCTGCAGCTTGCTCTACAATATATGCTGCTAAAATCAGTATTACTAGGCAATAGAATATATTTTTTACTTAGCAGCAGCTAGGTTCGTAATTAGGGATGATCGAATACCTCAAATGTTTGGTGAATAGGTCACCGCTATGTGAATATTCGATGCACAATGTAAGTCTATGGAAAGCCCGAATAGTTCCGAATAGTTGTTATTCGGGTTTCCCATAGACTTACATTGCGCATCGAATATTCACAAATAGTTGAATAGCGGCGACCTATTCGGCAAATATTCGCAAAGCTTAATATTTGAGGTATTCAATCATCCCTATTCAATTCAAATATTCAATATCCTAATTCTAGAATTCTTCCCACAGACATCTAATACATTATCCCTTTTCCAGCAGCTTGTCCTACACTAAATGCAGCTAAGCATGGTATTATTATAGAATAGAATAGATTTTTTAAGTAGCAGCAGCAAGGTTTGTAAGGTTAGAATCCCTGCCTACAAACCTCTAATACTCTATCCCTTTTCCAGCAGCTTGCACTAAACTAAATGCAGCTACCAGCTGTGTTATTAGGGAACAAAATAGATTTTTTTTTAAATAGCAGCAGCAAGGTCTGTAAGGCTAGAATCCCTGCCTTCATGACTCTAATACACTATCGCTTCTATAGCAGCTTGCGCTACACTAAATGCAGATAATAGCATTATTATTTGAGAATATATTATTTTTTTTTAAGTAGTAGCATCAAGGCCTGTATGGCTAATATCAATGCCTACATGCTTCTAATATACTATCCCTTTGCCAGCAGCTTGCCCTACACTAAATGCAGAATAAGAGAAAGTAATATTATAGAATTAGCCCTAAAAAGGACTGTTGGTTTCATGTTGCACCAGCAGGTACTGTGACACTATAACATAGTGTCCCTGCCCCACTAGAACCTTTCCCTACACTATTTACAGGTACAGGCCACCGAGCATTATGTCAGTGGGTCCTATATAGACCTGATTACACAAGCCAACAAGCCAACATGGCTATGGCATTACCATGATTGTCTGACAATCCTCACGTTTAGTGCCAGAAACCCCCCCACAAAACATGCAGGGCGGTGACTCAAGCATTGCGCCCCAGTATACTCGATGGAGTATGGAGTGTCTGAAGTACCCCAATGCTCTATCATGTACTGAGCAGTGCCAACAACACTCGGCTATCACTAGTAATGACTGATAAATTCTGGCAGAAAAAGAAGCAAATTTGCCTGATAATTTATATTACAAAGTTGATTATTTTAATATGTACTATTCACTAATAAAATAAAAATGTAAATAATGGTAACACTTTTAGGAAATAACTGAGCTCTGCACCAGTAGTATTTTTATTTACCAATGAATTTTGAATTTAAATTTTTACATCTATAGAATGTTAAAGAATTTTCAATAAAACGTTGGCAACAATAATACATTTAACATGAAATGAGAAGAGGGCTGATTCCCATTTACTGTAGATATCCAACATTTTGTAATGAAAACTCATCTGAAGACGTGTTGTTTTCATTTAGGGTGTCCTCACTTTTGTTCCGGCGGTATTGACATTAATGGCTGTGTTGTTGAGTTATTTAGAGGACACCAAATTTACACTGTGATACAAGCTGCACACTGAGTATTATACATTCTATCAAGGTGTCATATCTTCACTGTTGTCCCATGAAAAGATATAATGAAATATTTACAAAAATGTGAGGGTGTACTCACTTTTGTGATATACTGTATTTTCTATCTGCTGCTCCTCTGAGTATTTTTTATGTAGTACACATTTTTATAGTATTTCCCAAGGCATCATGGCTTACAATAATTCCGGTGGGAGAGGGATTTCTTCTGGCTGCTCTATAAAATTACCTATTAAGCATCGCAATTAATAATTAGCACTAAATAAATATCTCAGGCTCCTATCGCTGTAACCTTTTGGTGGATTAAAAAACAAACAGAAAGCAGAATATTTAGGGGATCGGCAGTAATAAAAGAAGAGCAAAAATGGACAGGTGACAGGTCTTCTTTAAAATTAAATTGTTTGAAAAAAAAATAAATAAATAAATATATATATATATATATATATATATATATATATATATATATATGTGTGTGTGTGTATCAAAAAAATTCATAAAACATGTTACATCCCCGACTATAGGCTAAATTCTCCACCTTATTTTCTTTCTTTTTAGCAATAATTGAAATGTAACCCATAGGTAGATCATATTTAACCCTTTCTTTGCACAAATTATATAGCAAGCTACACCTTTCATTCTCTAATTACTCTAAGAGTTAAGACTTGTGTAATTGCAAAGTTCTGATGAGTCATTAGAAAAGTCAGGATAACTGCACCGGATTGAATCAGGAAAAGTTACTTCAATTTTAGGTAGGTCAAAGTCAATACCAGAGGGATTCAGGATCAAGCTGAATACATAATAGCAAAAGGCGAAGGTTGAACTCAGAAAGGCCATGATGAAAGTACAAAACCTGTAGAAGACATTGCTGTGTTATAGACCAACAGGATGCTCTGGATCAAAAATAGAGCGCTTCACAAATTTAATAATGGAGCACACATCTAGCACTGAGCTCGCCAGAAACGGACAGGAATCAGATACAATGTTGCAGCTACAAATTGCTTCTGACAAATAACTTTTAACTGATTTTTTGTATAAATGCATTTGTTGCTAAACTGAATTATTTCTCAATTTGTTTATGCAAGCTATGGATACCATCTTTAATACGGATGGACAAACAATGTCACTGTACACAGCTCGCCAACAACCTCCAACCTTCAAAATGACTCTGTAATGCAGGACTGCATGAAGACGTGTGTAGTGTCCATTATTGAAGAGTAAGGGCCCTTTCACACTTTGTTCTTCCCCATGTTCACTGTCTCAGAACTGCCAAATGGGATTTTGACCTGTACGGCAATTTGGCCATTAACTATAATGGTGTAGACGGAGTGTGCTCTATTGTGCACCATTTACAGGTGTATATGCCTACTGTAAGCAGACAGACACCCTACTATAGAATGGGGGACAAAACGCAGTGTGAATGGGGCCATAGTCTCATGATAACCACACTTTTTTAAATAAAGCCAGTTGTTTCCCAGTAGATCATCTGTTATTGCCACCTGAAGGTAGGTCTAAGGCCTCTTTCACATGTCAGTCAAAAACACACACTTTTTCACTGACATGTTATAGGTGCATTTGCCATGATTTTAGCACATGTGTGATCTCCGTGTGCTATCTGTGATAGTGTGTCGCCCTGGGCAAGCCAGGGGACACAGGTCACAACAACACACACACCCCACATTCCCTGCAGGTACACCAGCTAACCTAGAAATCCTTGTTGCCTTCCTCCAGGAGTCTGTTGATGCACACCAGGGGGTGGGCCAGGCGGTTGGCTCCGCCCACCAAGGAGCTCACAACTCTGGAGGCAGGAAGTGTCAGGCAGACGAGCCCAGGGTGAGCCTGTGTCAACAGCAGATTAGCCCAGGCAGGGCAAGAGTGAAGTTCAGCTCAGGGAGAGCTTGAGTGAGGAGTGGACAACTAGGGAAGTAAGAGAAGTGACAGAAAGCCTGAAGTTGGTCTGTGGCTGTGTGCCCAGACGGAATCAGCAAGGTCAGCAGACGGCGGTGAAGGTCTGGAGTGGGACTGTCTGGAGGTTACTGGAAGGACCCCGTTGGCTGTGTGCCCGGTGGTCTGGAGCGGATACAAAGGGCAGTCAGCACCAGAGCAGGGGCTTTTCGGATCCCAGCAAGGCTTGGAGTCGCTGTAAATTGCTAAATCCGTTAGTGAAGGGGACGTAGATCTCTCAACAAGCAAGTCCTGATTGACGGCAAAGGTCCAACCACAACGGGGAAACACCGCCACCGCCAAGGCACCAGTTTCCCAGGGCCGGCGCCTGCGGGCAAAGTGTGGAGCTCCTCCGGCCTAGATTGTAGTCGGGGAGCGGGTAACCGGTGGGAATCCATCGCTACCAATAGACTTAACATAGGTGCAGGGAAGAGTGACCATCACCGTCAACTGCAGGGAACCGCAGCACCGTGAACCGTCCGTGGGACCGTCCTACCAGCCGTTGGTTTACCGTACAAACTGTGTCCATGTCTCAGGCTGAGTGAGTACCACAGTGCCGCAAGGCACAGCGCTGCCCCCGCGTCCCTGCGCCCACCAGGCCCTGCACCTCACAAGCCATCACCGGGCCCCGGGATCACCAACCCCTACCCACGGAGGGGCAACACAACACCTGGCTGCTCCACATCACCATCCCCGGGATCCCCGCATCGAGCAGCGGTGGTGCTACACATCACCACAACCGTGGGTGGCGTCACGGACATTATCCCAACATCCCAAAACCCCCCTTTCACTCACGGGCGAGGAGTGTTGCTCGAGAAACCCCGGGAGCCGGCCCACCGCTCGAGCCACCACTGAGCAGCTGCCGGACCCGAGCAGAAGGGGTGAGCGCGGTGTGCTGACACCCTCCTCCCCGCCCGCGACAATAGCACATGGAGATCAGGCACTCCTATACTCGCCTATCCCCGACGCTGCTTTCCGTGGTGCTGAAGTCTCCCATGATACTGTTTCCGGCCACCGCTGTCTCTCCTCTGCTGTTACTTCCGGGTTGTGATGCAGTGAATATTCCTTATCATAATTAGCCAGCCTGGAAGCAGAAGACAGCAGCGGACGGAGACAACATCACTGGAGACAGGTGAGTATAGCAAATCATTTTATTTCAGATACGTGTTTTCTCTGGTACATATCCCACTGATCACACCACTTTGAGGTCCAATGGACATCAGTGATGCCAGAGAAAAATGAACTTGTCTCCATACGGAACACACGGACACGCGTGTGTGCCACACGAAAACACGGTCAGTGAGAAATCACTGATTTGTGCGCAGACCCATTTATTTTAATGTGTCTGCATATGTCCATGATTCTGGTATGTAAAAAAAACAGCAACATACATATCAGAATCACTGACGTGTGAAGGTGCCTAAGGAATGGATGCATTTTACCTGCAGCTTCTATGTAATGCATAGATACGACAGGTCCAAAAAAGTGAGTTCAGCTCTTAGAATATGTACATAAATGGTGAATATACTGCAGATTTTTCACAATGATTTTACCAAAATGGAAAATAAACAGCTTATTATAGTGACAACAAACTGACTTACCAAAGTTTATGTGTCACCAATGGAGGTCATCGTTGATGGCAGATTATCTTCTGTGAAATGAAGGATTGGAAATTTGAAGTCAAACTGGATGATCTCTCATCCCAACATTATCTGTTAGGTGATAGAAGGCCCCCAAACACATTCAATTTAGGTGGGTTTGGTCTACTGTAATGTGTATAGGACCCTTTACATCTCCATTACTTGATAGTAGAACAATTATTGCAGATGCTGTAAAAAAATGAGCTACACTATTTTTTCATAATGATGGAAATCTGATGTAAGCCATTGACTGTAATAGAGTCCAGTGAGTTTCTGTTGGTTTTTGTGATATGACAAATGTCTATTTCTGCTTTTACAAAGGAACAGAAAAACATATTTTATGATACTTGATATATGATTATGCACATAGACTATGCTTTATCGTATCCCTATGTACAGTATACAGTGCAGGCGGAGATGAATTTAAATTTCCATTACTATTCAAACTGCATCTATGGACTTGTTTTTTAGGAATAAACCCCATCTTTTAGGCTAGTTTCATGGTCTCAGTAAGAAGATCAATGGATGAATCCACGGTTGGTCTCTTGAATTCAACAGCCCCAGGTCATACATCACAGGTCAAGAATAAATGGATGAAACCAGCTTTCAGGCTCATTCAGACATTCATTTTTTTCATGTACTGGAAAAATGGTCCTAGTTTCATCAGGGATTTTGCACTGGATTTTCATCACAGCGTCATCTGAGTGTCATCCAAGTTTCGTTCCAATTTCAACAGCTTTTCTAGGATGAGTTAAAAAAAGTTTCTCTACTTCCTCCTATCAGTGCTTGAAAACTAGCTCTCATGTGGCATCTGAGTGTTGTCCAATTTTTTCACTGACCCATAGCCATGCATTGCCGATTTGATCCAAAACCTGGATCAATATCAGGCATGTCCTCCATGATTTTGCATGGATCTCTACAACCGCAAAAAAATAATCAACATGTGTACAGCCCCATAGACTATATTAAGTTTGCTTTTTATTTGTAAAAACCTCTGACGTCTGAATGAGCCCTTATGAGTTAACATGGGACATATGGAGACAGGACATGAGCCCCTAGCTTGCCCTCAGACTTGTGACCCTTCGCTTTCCCTTATTTTGAAGGTAGGTTTGATGGTAACCAGCATGACCCTAACTCCTGTTGGGGCCCTGATATTACTCCCCCTCTCCCAAACCCTCGGGTGGGCTGGAAAACACAAAGACAAAACTTTACAAAATGACACGGATAAGGGAGAACGGAAACTCATGCACACAGCCCTCAAAACACACAGGAGAGACTATGTGTGTACTTGGGGAAGCATTGCAAAAGAGGAGGAAGTAATGCTCAACAGGGGAATGCTTCAACAACTCAGAAGCACAGCACAAATTACCACATACAGGAAAAAGACCTAGACTATGATTACTGGAATAAAATCTGAAGCTATCATCAGCACCTCCTGGAAGGAGGCAGTGCATTAAATAGGGAAGCAAGGTTGTGGATAAACACGGAACTTCTGTGTGGTAGGTGTTCAAGTAGGATCCAGTCCCATATGTAGCAAAGAGCAAATACTTGGCACTCAAATTGTTGAAGAAACTGGTATCTCTTCTTGAGTAAGCTTGACCAGATACAGCACAAACGTTTCGGTCTAATATAGACCTTCATCAGTGTGCAGTGTAGATGGTCTGCTCAGCTTGTGAGTGAAAGAAGCACTGGTATAACTCACGGTGGACACCGTGAGCTACACCAACGCACCTTTCACTAACAAGCTGAGCAGACCATCTACACTGCACACTGATGAAGGTCTATATTAGACCGAAACGTTTGTGCTGTATCTGGTCAAGCTTACTCAAGAAGATACCAATTTCTTCAACTATTTGAGTGCCAAGTATTTGCTCTTTTTTTAAATAGGGAAGCAACAGGTGCACTTGGCAATCAGCAACCTGAGAACTTAGTTTCTACTCAGCAGTCTGCAGGAATTAACTCGTAAACCTGAACCAGCCGACGCCCGGCTCAGGCTGAACAATCCAGAAGCCTCAGATTGCCTGTCAGATTCAGTAGCGTGAACAGAGTCTGACGACACCTTGCCAGCAGGTGTGTGCAGACCCGAACATCGCATGGCATAAGTATAGTACTTGTAATTTGTTGAATACACTGAGGCATAAGAAATAATAAAAACTTACAAATTAAAAAAAAAACTAGTAAAAAGTAAAATGATTTAATAGAACAAATGATTATTAGAAAAAAATTTAATGGATTTCAAGTAAAGTAATGATACATTCAAATTATACAACATTTCTCTGAAAATAATTATTTTTTCGGCAGTTTTTTTTTTACCTGTCCACACATGGTAATAAAGAATATGGGTGGAAATTTCCATGGCTTCTTATCTTCATTTACTTCATATATTCTATCACTCGGTGATAAATGTATCTTGAACTCTCATCACCAAGATTAAAACTACAATATGAAAAAGTTCTTGAGCGCTATCTGCCATCGGAGATTTGAATCTCAAGATTAGATTCAGCATGGGAATCTAGACTGTTAGCACAATCCTGCCAGGTCTCTTGAGTGCTATAACCTCAGGCATTCCTAAGGCCACAGTGTTTAATGGGTCCAATTATTTTCAATAGCAGAGCTGCACTTAAAGCAACCGCCCAAAATAGTCGGTCACGTGCATGATTATTATGATAATACTATACTTATAAAACTGAAATTTGTTCTAAGCACTTAGAAAAGATTTGGAAGAGCATGCGATGAGACATGAAAATCAGGCAAAGTTTACAAAAGGATAGTTTTTAAGGTAAACTTTTTTCTTTCTACCCCTTTCTTGCTGAGTGACTGTATAAATCATAATATATCACTTGGCAGTGAACTAAGCAGGATCAGTTGAACAGGAGCATTTGCAAACTTTTCCTACCCAAATATGATTAATGTGGACTACTCATATTGTTGCACATGGATACGTTTTTCCAACAAACAGCACAAAAAAGCTGCACAATTCTACATTGTACTAAATACGAGACTGGCAGTGAGATCCATCATGTTGTGATCTTAGGCGTCTCACCAGTAAACTTTACAAGTTTTATACAAAGCATCGAGATGTTTTTGTTTTGTTTTACCGGTTTAACAAAAGGCACATTTACTCGTTTTGAGTACTGTAAATAAAACAGAAAAAAAGAAATGTCAAGATTCAAAACTTTTATACTTGTTCAGATTGTATTATTATTATTATTATTATTATTAATAATAATAATAATAATAATAATAATAATGTTTAATACTTTCCTAAATTAAAGGCAATACTTTTTTAGAGTTTCTTTCATAGTTCCCAAATACATTCTGAGAATTTAATCAGTGCAACTTAGTAGATACAAATAATGATTAGACTCCAAAAAAATCCATGTATTTGTACCGCCTCTGCAGCAGATCGAACCGCTCGGATCCGGGGGTGGTGATTGCTCGTGGCTTGAGGGGGCTAAGGGGCCACACTCAAATGCAAGGGGAATATTTAAGGGGGACAGATATAGTTCTGTGTTCCCCGACGTGCCTATGGTCCCGGACCGGTGATAGGCCTAGGCTGCTGACCGTCCTCCTCGACGGGTCCCAGGCATCTAGCTTCAATCCGCTGCGACCGGGGGGCGACTCCTCTAGGTCCAGACCACCGTCTGCAACCTAGTCTGCTTCTCCCCCTGGGAGCTACAACTCCCAGCTTCCTCAGAGCTCCTCTCAGCTCGAGGGCTACCACTGACCTGACTTGACACCTCCCACCTCCCTGCCTGACCCTTAGGTGGGCGGACCTATTCCTGCTTAAGCAGCCCACTGGTGTGCCTGACAGGTGTGGTGCAAGGTGTATCTAGGATTTGTGAATCCTGGTGGAGGCAGTACTGCAGGTTAGGTTCCCAGAACAATAGAGGTTTGAGTCCTGCACGGGAAGGGCAGATTGCGCAGAACCCTGTGACCACCCGAATAGTCCAGGGCGTCACATATTCAGCTATAGAATATGAGCAACTCCAGAATGCAATATATCCTATAAAGAACCATGGAGAAGCAGGGTTAACGCCGCGCTACCGCCAATAATGAAAGATTGTTGATGAATAATATATAATACATGTATAATATAATATATTATGATATAATTATATAATATCAACAAACATGTTGATTTTTGCTTGGTGCTGAAGAAGGGGAAGGGATCCCTGAAACACGTTGACCTATGGAATAAAAGAATATATTATTCATCAACAATCTTTCATTATTAGCGGTAGCGCGGCGTTAACCCCGCTTCTTTCTATCCAGCACCCACGTGGGGCTGAAGCGACTGCCACCTTATTTCAAGCCTTCATAGGGGTTGTGACGTTCATAATCCTGCCAAATGAGTGTTAATTCTTTTATAACACTATTCTTATCTGGTAAAACCCTATTTGCACTCTCTCTTCTTAGTTTTTATAAAGATCTATGGAGTAACAGGTCCATAAATCGACATAATTTCAAATATTGAAAAAGTTTATTATTCAAAAAAACAACATAGAAGACCATACAAGATAAAAACAGAGGAGCTAAAGTGCAAGGTTATGCAGTAAGTGCATCACAACACTCTCCCACCCACCACATAGTAAGATAAGGGTAAAAGTGACATAATAAGTAAGATACAACAAATATTACATCTCTACTCTGTACAACAAACAACCACATATACAGTGTGTCCACCCATATCCTGTCCACCGCCATTAACTTGAGAATGGCGGCAGCTATAGGCATAGAAGTGGTGTCTAGGTATAGTAAAGTAGCCATGCGCTACGTAATGAAACCACCTATAGCGTCACCTGGTGGAAAACAGCGGAGTTAGCATTTTTATTTTGAAAACGGAACGAGATAGAGAAAAAAATTGAATTACAAAGTTGTAGGGCATCATCATTTTAATATGAATCGACACCTTACATACAGAAATGCTATGATTGGAACATGTAAAACTCACAAGGCTGCGGACGTGAAGCGATACCTCATGGAGACCTTCCTACAAGTCATTGGGTATGGTGGCCGAGTGGAGTGGCCTCCACGCTCAACTGACCTTGACCCCATTGGATTTCTTTCTGTGAAGTCACATCAAACAGCAGGTGTATGCGACCCCTCCACCAACATTGCAGGACCTACTACGACTTAGATTTCCGGGCTTACATGCTTTGGCCAATTCATAAACTAAAAATCTCATTTTTTCATATAGCAGTAATGCAGTACCAGAGTTCCCTTATACATTGTTGGCATTTTAGTGTGCAGCTCTATGCATCTTGTATTTGCTATGTTTTTTCAGCTGGCACCTATTCACAATTGTAGAATGTGCGGGGCAGTTTTTTTAAAATATTTTCAGGTATAGTTACAGCCACAGGAGAAGTTACAGCCGTGCCGGAGACTCGATAATTATGTCCTGCTTTATTTTCTTTCTTTTATAGCTCCCCAAGACCATTTTACTACACATCAGTTTGGTGCCCCATTGAATTCAATGGGTTTGGTATGTTCGCCAAGCTGTTCGGTAAACACCGGAAAGCTCAGCAAAGATCGGCAAACTGAACTTTGAAAGGTTTGCTCATCTCTACACTTAACCTCTTAATGACGGCTTTCAGTACCACCTATATGCCGATGACACTCAGATCTACCTCTCTGGTCCAGATGTCACTTGTCTGCTGTCCAGAATCCCAGAGTGCCTATCGGCTATATCTTCCTTCTTTTCCTCTTGCTTCCTAAAGCTCAATGTGGCCAAAACTGAACTGATCATCTTTCCTCCGTCTCACCTACCTACCTATTACAATAAATAACATCACGCTCTCACCAGCACCCAAAGTTCGGTGCCTCGGAGTGACCTTTGACTCTGCCTTGTCCTTCATACCACACATCCAATCCCTCACCACCTCCTGCTGTCTTCAACTCAAACATATTTCCAGAATCTGTCCTTTACTCAATTCTCAATCTACAAAAATGCTAGTGCATGCTCTCATAATCTCCCACCTCGACTACTGCAACATCCTCCTCTGTGGTCTCCCTGCTAACACGCTCGCCCCTCTCCAGTCCATCCTTAATTCTGCTGCCCGAATGATCCACCTCTCTCCTCAATACCACCCCGCCTCTCCTCTCTGCAAATCCCTCCATTGGCTCACAATCTTCCATCGTATCCAATTCAAACTACTAACACTGACCTACAAAGTCATCCATAATCTGTCTCCTCCGTATATCTCTGAACTAATCTCTCGCTACACTCGTAAACGTAATCTCCGGTCCTCCCAAGATCTCCTGCTCTCCTCCTCTCTCATTCGCTCCTCACGCAACCGACTCCAAGACTTCTCTCGAGCATCCCCAGTGTCCTGGAACTTGCTGCCTCAACACGTCAGACTATCTACTACACTTGCAAACTTCAAACGGAACCTAAAAACTCATCTGTTCAGAAATGCCTATAATCTTCAATGACCTTACTGCCCCACCACCGTGCGGAGCTGCCGCCCCACCACCGTTGGGAGCTGCTGCCCCACCACCGTGCAGAGCTGCCACCTCCCCCCACCGTGCAGAGCTGCCGCCCAACCTACACCCACCTACTGTCTCCTCCCCAAAATCCTTTAGAATGTAAGCCCGCAAGGACAGGACCCTTTTCCCTCTGTACTAGTCTGTCTATTGAAACTTGTATATGTAGTCTGTATGTAACCCCCTTCTCATGTACAGCACCATGGAATCAATGGTGCTCTATAAATAAACATTAATAATAATAATAATAATAATAATAATAATAATAATAATGACATATGATGTACAGGGCACATCATATGCAGGCTCCCTGCCTTTGATGCGGCCTCGCAAGCTGAGCCCGCATCTTTGTTGGCTAATGATGGCTGTAGAAATAAGCCATTAGCTGCCTGTGACGGTAGCAAGTGGAGCAGAGCTACACCTGCAGCTATTAACCAGTCAAATGGCATTGTCGATCTGTGACAGTGGCATTTTCAGCCTGCCGGACCATGATGTAATCGATTTAATAGGAGTGCCAGACTTCTTTTGCATTTGTATGTGGGAGTGTTTTCCTGTCTGGGCACTCTCAGTTTTCCTATTTTTGTAGAATGAAGTATATATGAGTCCTACTTACTGTATACTCATTGGAACTTATGGATCTGGGTATGATCTCGTTTAAGTTCAGGGAATGCAAATTTGTCTTATGAGTTTTCCTATGCCGCTATAATAGTGGAATATGAGTCATACCGTAACTTTAGGTTTCATGTAAGTTTTACCCTCTTTGTCATTCCTTTAAATATATCCTGTTTTATGACCCCAGAATTCCTATAAGATATTCCGGTCTTATCAATACTTGATAGTAAAGCTGATACTTATTAAACCAAATGCCAGCTCATGAATCTTTCATCTTGTTATATAACCAGCAGACTGTAACTTCATTTTTTTCTGCATTATATCCAAATGTCATTGAGGGGGGTTAATGTCATCAGTTTCAATGGGAAATGCAAACATTAAAGTTCACCCATATACCTTATGATATAATATGTAGCTGACAATTCATGATACTTCGACTAAGTTTACTTTTTGATTTAGTTCTTATATTTGTAATACCATAAAGTATTAGAAAAAACTTTGAGGAATTTGAGGGAAACTTTATAGATAGATTTATAAAATAATGTTCTCTATATGGGAACAAATGTCATGAAGGTATAAGATAAAATTTGATTTTCAGAGAAGATATTCCCCACAAATTTAATTTCCCTTATTATGCTCCTGGGTCTCTCTAAACCCTACCTAGGGCATAATAAGTATGTAAAAATAGAAACCAACTTACACTTACCTTTCTGCTCACCCCTCTGACCCTTATGTTCATCACAGTCACCCGTTCGGTCCTCGTCGCATCTTCTGAACCCAGCCATGAGCGCTGAAAGGTCACAATGCTTTGCTATTATGGCGTGAGTCATGACCTTGCTCTCAGATGTGTAGAGTCCTCACAGGCCTCATATGGTCCGTGCAGCAAAGAATGACTAATAATCAGCATTTTGGCAAATACATCTTATGTTCGATCCATAACATATTAGGTCTTAGTTTAACCCTTTCACCATCCAGCCTGTTTTTACCTTCCTGACCAGGCCAAGTTTTTCAATTCTGACCAGTGTCACTTTAGGAGGTAATAACTCTGGAATGCTTTAACGAATTGTGTTGAATCTTATGTTGTTTTTTAGGAGATATTGTACTTCATGTTAGTGGTAAATTTAAGAAGATTTTTTTTTTTTTTCATTTAGTTGTGATAATATTGGAAATTTAAAAAAAAATGTTAAAAATTTCACAATTCAATTTTTATGCCCTTAAACCAGAGAGTTAAGCAGGCTTTACACGCAACGACATCGCTAATGAGATGTCGTTGGGGTCACGGAATTTGTGACGCACATCCGGCCTTGTTAGCGACGTCATTGCGTGTGAAACGCAGGAACGACCATTAATGATCAAAATTACTTACCTAATCGTTGATCGTTGACACGTCGTTCCTTTCCCGAATATCGTTGCTGTTGCAGGATTCAGGTTGTTCGTTGTTCCTGCGGCAGCACACATCGCTATGTGTGACACCGCAGGAATGAGGAACATCACCATACATGCGGACGCCCGCAATGAGGAAGGAAGGAGGTTGGCAGGATGTTCGGCCCGCTCATTTCTGCCCCTCCGCTTCTATTGTGCAGCCGCTTAGTGACGCCGCTGTGACGCCGAACGAACCTTCCCCTTAGAAAGTAGGCGGTTCGCTGGTCACAGCGACGTCGCTAGGCAGGTAAGTATGTGTGACGGGTGTTTGCGATGTTATGCACCATGGGCAGCGATTTGCCCGTGACGCACAACCGACAGGGGCGCAGGGACTAGCGATGTCGCAGTGTGCAAAGTGCCCTTTATGTCACACAAAATAGTTAATAAATAACATTTACCGCACGTGTGAAGCCCCGCAGGTGTTGTGTCGATGCATTACCTTCAGGGACTCCACATGGATGGAACAGTCTGGTCACAGGTAAGATGTCTTCTTAGGATTGTCGTGACACCACTCTCGGTATTGCGGTCAGTGGGGACCGCCACTGCAGATTAAGGGGTGCCTGGGACTGATGGTGGGTGCAGTTAGTTGTAGTGGCCTCCCGAGAGTGAGGCAAGCCCCAGGGCCCTGTGTAGGTGTGTGGAACCACAAGGCGCAGAATAACTCAAACACAAGCAGAATGTCTTTCAGGGGTTTTACTCACATTAGGTGGCAGGGTGAGTAACCTGGGTGTAGTTGGGATGAACCAGGCTGGAACCAGGAATCCTTCCAGCTGGCTGATGAGGGTGACTACCAACTTGCCTTCCTTAGCCCTTTTGTGTTTGTGGTGACCCCGACTTGAAGTCCCTATGGGGATCACTCAGGGAAGTTGCTGCTGCCTGTTCTCCCCTCGTTTCGGCCCGTTTGCTTGTAGCCTGGACCAGGTCACTCCGGCTGCTTGCCTCCTGTGAACTATGGGCCCTCTCTTTGCTACGTGGCTGTGGACTCTGTGGTGGTATGGTGTGGGCTTTAAGGGCCCCACACCGGCAGGTTTGGCAGAAGAAAGGTGGATCTATCTCTGCACTGGGACCTGTTACCCCTGCGGGCCTAGTGCCTCCCTGGCAGTCCCCTTACTCTGCCACTCCGTTGCTCTCTATAGCCTTGGGTGGATTTCAGGTAGCACTACCAGGTGACCGATCTCCCCTGTTGGTAGTCACTGCATGTACGCTGTCAGCTTGTGCCAGACTCCAGGGTCTGCTGCATGCGACTGCTCTCCCTGAGCTGCACTCACTAACTGGCTCACTGCTCCTCCTCTCCTGTTCTTGCCTACACAACCTAGCAATAAGGCTCTCTACCACACCCCTTGAGTGGACATGGAGGCCACGCCCCCTCCTGCAAGCTCTCAGGAGTCCTCCCAAAGGTACATGTGTGAGACCTGATTACTATGTGCCTGTGTAGTCACACCTCGGTCAGCCTTCTGGATTACCTGTATTGTACTGCCCCCAGCATGGGTGCAGTACTCAGTGGTGCCTGACCAGGTCAGGGGCACCACACACGTTTACTTTCTATCACCACAATTTTTGAAATTTTTTTAGGAATTTAGAAAGGTTAAAAGTTGATCAGAAAATGCACATTTTTCCAACAAAATTAACAAAACCCTTTTTTAGAGACCACGTCACATTTGAAGAGACTTTCAGAAGTTTATGATACATAAAATACCTAAAACTGACAACATTCTAAAAACTGCACCCCTCAAACTGCTCAAAACCACATCCAAGAAGTTCCTTCAGGTTTTTTGTAGGAACTAAAGCCATTTGGAAGGACAAAAAGAAAAATGTACTTTTTCCCCACAAACACTTTACTTTAGCCCCAAATTTAGCATTTTAACAAGATTAACAGAAAAAATAGATCATACAATATGTTGTGGGGTGTCTCCTGAGTATGCTGATACCCTATATGTGGTGGAAAACTACTGTTTGGGCGTACGGCAGAGCTTGGAAGGGAGAAAGTGCACTTTTAGAATATAAAATTTTCTGGAATCATTACTTCATTTATTATCACCATTCAATCAATCTATGTCGCATTTGGAGAGCCTCTGATGTGCCTAAACAGTGAAAACCCCCAAATGACCTCATTTTGGAAACTAGACCCCAAAAGGATTCTATCTAGATGTGTGGTGAGCACTTTAAACCCCGAGGTGCTTTACAGAATTTTATAAAGTTTAGCCATGAAAAATAAATAAAAAATATTTTTTTTCTCAGAAAAAGTTGTTTTACCTCCATTTTTTTATCTTTACAAGAGTAATAGGATAAATTGCACTATACAAATTGGTGTGCAATTTCTCCTGAGCATCCTGATATTCCATATGTGATGAAAAATGATTGTTTAGGTGCATGGCAGGGTTCAGAAGGAAAGAAGCGCCATATGACTTTTTGAACGGAAAATTGGAATAGCATTTGGAGCAACCCTGAGTAACCCCATTTTAAAAACTAGACCCACAAAAGGATTTTATCTAGATGTGTGGTGAGCACTTTGAACCTCTAGGTGCGTTACAGAATTTTACAATCTTGAGCCATGAAAATAAAAAATGACTTTTTTCCCACAAAAATGTTGTTTCGGTCCCCATTTTTTTATTATTACAGGAGAAATTGCACTATGTAGTTGATTGGGTAATTTTCTCTAAGTACGCTGTTACCCCATATGTGGTGAGAATCTACTGTATGAACACACTGTCAAGCTCTGAAAAAATGAAATTATGTTTTGGAATGCAGACTTTGATGGATTGGTCTAAAGATGTCATGTTGCATTTGGAGAGCCCCTAATGTGCCTAAACAATGGAAACCCCCAAACGTGACCCCATTTTGGAAACTAGACCTCTCAGGGAACTTTCTAGATGTTTGGTAAGTACTTTGAAAAAAAAGGTGCTTCACAGAAGTTTCCAACATAAAATCATGAAAATGAAAAAAAATTGATTTCTCATATACAAATGTTTTTTTAGTCTTACATTTTTTCATGTTCATAAGATTAACAGCCGGAAATGTGAGGAAATCCACAGGGTCCAAAAGAGATAGGGATAAACCCCAAGCAAAGAAAAAGGGGAAGTCAGACAGCAGCTTGTGTGGCCAAACGCTGCGATCTTCTACAGCCGGAATCTACAATACTGTCTGTGAAGCGTGACACACCCATGACAGTTCACTGGAGCATTCAGTATTTTAGAAGTTCTTTTGTAACCAATGCCATTAGCATGTTTTGCAACAATAAGGTTATGGAATGCCTTAAGAGAGCTCACTTGTTATGCTCATGTATTGATGTTTCTTGTGTGGCATCGTAGTAATGAGACACCTTTATATAAGCCATCACTTGACCCAGCTGATATTATTTTTTACTAAGTGGCAGGATTGCTTTCTGATTACTGACAGATTTCAGTCATGGCATTTTGCATATTTCTTTCTTCATGTGTTCATTGTTTTTTCCTTGTATAATTTCTCATTATTACACATAACTAATTGTAAGCAGCAGCACTCAATGTCAAGCAGCAGCTGCTAAAGCAAACAAGATTTTAGGGTGTATAAAAAGAGAGATTAGATCCCGTGATCCCAACGTATTGTTACCCCTCTATAAATCACTTGTAAGGCCACATCTGGAATACGGGATCCAGTTTTGGGCTCCACATTTTAAAAAGGACATTCAGAAGTTAGAGTCAGTTCAAAGGCGGGCAACTAGACTATTACAAGGAATGGAGGCCTCACATATGATGACAGGTTGAAAAAGTTAGATATGTTTAGCTTAGAAAAAAGACGTCTCAGAGGAGATCTCATTTATATGTATAAATACATGTGTGGTCAATATAAAGGACTGGCACATGACTTATTTCTTCCGAAAACAATACTAAGGACCAGGGGGCACTCACTGCGAGTGGAAGAAAAGCGATTCCGACACCTAAATAGGAAAGGGTTCTTTACAGTTAGAGCGGTCAGACTGTGGAATACACTACCACAAGAGGTAGTAATGGCAGATACTATAACAGCTTTTAAAAAAGGGCTGGATGATTTCCTCAGTACACAAAACATTGTTGGTTATAAATGATTTAGTGACTAAATGTAGAACTGGTGGAGGAAGGTTGAACTAGATGGACCTAGGTCTTTTTTCAACCTAAGTAACTATGTAATCTTTGAGACTGTGGTCCTAGCTCTCTTCAGATCATTGATCAGGTCCTCCAGTGTAATTTTGTGCTGATTCCTGACCTTTCTCAGAATCATCCTTATTCCATAAGGTGAGATCTTGCATGAACCCCAGGCTGAGTAAGGCTGACAGTCATCTTGTGTTTTTTCCATTATCAAATAATTGTGCTAACAGTTGTTGCCGTCTCACCAAGCTGCTTGCCTATTGTTTTGTTGCTTATCCAAGCTTGTAAAGGTCTTCAATTTTGTCCCTAGTGTACTTAAACAACTTTTTGGTCTTGGCGATGATGGAGAGGTTGGAGTGTGATTGAGTGTGCGGACAGGTGGCTTTTATACAGGTAACGAGTTCAAACAGGTGCAATTAACATATGTAATGAGTGCAGAGTAGGAGGGCTTCTTAACAGGTCTGTAAGATCCAGAATTCTTCCTGGTTGATAGGTGATCAAATACTTATTTCATGCAATAAAATGAAAATTAATTATTTAAAAATTCATACAATATGATTTTAAGGATTTTTTTTATTCTTTATGTTTCAGTTGAAGTGTACCTATGTTAAAAATTACAGCTCTCTCCATTGTTTGTAGGTGGGAAAACTAGCAAACTCGGCAGATGTTAAATACTTATTTTACTCACTGTTTATGCCAACTAACTGTATAAGACAATCATAGTAAATAAATTAAATATGTTCCAGCATACACAAATGCAAAAGGATCTATTTCACTGGTTTCTGGAGTTCCAATGAGACCCCTAAATCTGTGAGAGCGTCATACATAAATTACAAGGTAATTTAAAGGGAATCTGTCACCAGGTTTGTGCCACCTAATCTGAGAGGAGCATAACGTAGGGGCAGAGATCCTGATTCCAGCGATGTGTCACTTACTGAGCTGCTTAGTGTAGTTTTGATAAAATCACTGTTTAATCAGCAGGAGATTATCATTGGATGACTACTTAGTGTGCTCCCAGGTAGTCCAGTATATTCATGAGCTCTGTATAACTGCTACATCTGCAGCAGCAAAAACAGTGATTTGATCAAAATGACAGCAAACAGCTCAGTAAGTGACACATTGCTGGAATCAGGGTCTCTGTCTCTACATTATGCTGTTGTCAGATGAGGGAGCAAAAACCTGGTGACAAATTCTCTTTAGTAGTACCCCAAATCAGTGCTAAAAAATATAGACTTTGTTCTGCTTAAAACAAAGATTTATTCAGCTGCATCAGTGCAAAAATTAAAAAGGTATTGTTGTTAAAAAGAGGAGGTAAGAAAAATATGGTCATTTCAGCATTGGACATTTCAGCCTTAGTTATGCCAATTAGAAATAAGCGATGTTCGAATCAAACTGTTTGCCAATTTCAAATTCGAGTTGTTTGGGCGATGTTCGAGTCGTTCGACGAACTCGAACGATTTGCTTCACGTTCGACAGTTCGATTTAACGTTCCATAGCGGTTCGATCACCAAAAGCGTGGCTTTTCACAGTAAGGCTATGTGCGCATGTTGCGTATTTGCATGCGTCCTGCGTCCCCAGCACAATCCCTCTCTCTTTCCTACTCACCGATCAGCTGCACGGCTGTCACAAAGCTCTGGCAGCTTTTCCTCTTTTGAAAATGCCTGCCGCTCATTATTCAATCTCGTATTCCCTGCTTTCCCCGCCCTCCAGCGCCCATGATTGGCTGCAGTCAGACACGCCCCCACGCTCAGTGACAGTTGTCTCACTGCAACCAATCACAGCCGCCGGTGGGCGGGTCTATATTGTGCAGCGAAATAAATAAATAAATAAATAAAAAAAACCCTGCGGTCCCCCCCAATTTTGATACCAGACAAGATAAAGCCACATGGCTCGAGGCTGGTATTGTCAGGATGGGAAGCGCCACATTATGGGGAGCCCACTCCCCTAACAATATCAGCCAGCAGCCGCCCGGAATTGCCGCATCCATTTGATGCGACAGTCCCAGGACTCTACCCGGCTCATCCCGAATTGCCCTGGTGCGGTGGCAATCATGGTAATAAGGAGTTAAATGGCAGCTTATAGCTGCCACAAAGACCTAGGATAATCATGGTAGGCGTCTCCCCGAGATACCTTCCATGATTAACCTGTAGGTGAAAGTAAATAAACACACACAACGAAAAATCCTTTATTTGGAATAAAAGACAAAAAAACCTCCTCATTTACCACTTTATTAATCCCCAAACACCCATCCAGGTCCGACGTAATCCACACGATGCTTTCAGCTCTGCTACATGAAGCTGACAGGGAGCGCCGTAGAACACAACCGCTCTGTGTCAGGTCCACGCAGCAACTGAAGTAAGCCCCGCTGTCACCGGAGACTTCACTCAGGTAGTGCCTGTGTGTGTGCGGGGATAATGATGGAGGCAGTACTGCCGGGTATGTGCGGTGATGATGATGGGGGCGGTAGTGCTTGCGTGTGTGCGGTGATGATGAGTGCAGTAGTGCCGGTTGTGCGGTGATGATGTGGGCGGTAGTGTCGGGGTGTATGTGGTGATGATGAGTGCGGTAGTGCCGATTGTGCGGTGATGATGTGGGCTCGCTCTCGCTCTCTCTTGGCTTAACGCAATGCATTATTTCACAGGAATCTGTTGCCTTTATATCACACTATTTACAACGCATCCGTCACATGCGTCACACAACGCATTGTGTCGGATGCCGTTCAATGCAAGTGTGAAAGTACCTTCTGCTGTCAGCGGGCATGGAGCCGAGCTGAATGGCAGAGCAAGCATCCAGCGCGCATACATTCTGCATCAATTCTGCAGTCACAATACATTCACATATGCTGCCAAATCGCTACAGAATTATACGCATGGACACTACTCAATGAGCGCAATGTTAATAATAATAAGCAAATTCAGTGTATAGTGTGGAGGGGGCAGAAATAATGGCGATCTCCATTTTTTTTTCCTAACCAGCCAATCACAAACACACAGCAAAGTGCATTTTTTGCACACAAGCAAGGGCATGTGTCATTGGCTGTGTATGTCACATGTCTTTGCCCTATAAGGACTTCTGAGTAGTGAGTAGTTTCCCTTTTGGACACCGTAGAAGAAGTTTACTCTGTGTATATGTACTTCATACCATAACTGGCTCATCTGGATCGATCCATGCACCTCCTTAATTGTCCTGTGGCTTCTACGCTGGTAAGCTGAATCTTTTCTTGTGTTTTATATGTGTTTGTGCTTGCCTGCCATTGTTTTCAATGGGGTTCAAAGGTGTTCGTCGAACGTTCAACGAACACACCTGCCGTTTGACGAACCGAACCGAACTCGAACACTAGAGGGGTGGCTCATCTCAAATGCCAATATAAAACCCAAATTGCAAAAAAGTTGAGAGCATTTGCAAAATGTTAATATTGTGGATGCCAAAACCCCACAACCAAGAAGGTTTGACTGAAATTTTACTGGAAAGTTGAGTCTTTTAGGGAGGCATTAGGTACCTTTCTGTCCACATTGCTAATGAGTGTTATTTTGAAATATCACCAGTCTGAGGCTGCTTTTTTTAGATAAGTACAGCCTCAAGCCTGTTTCAGACGTCAGTGATTCTGGTACGTATGTTGCAGTTTTCATACATTCCAGAATCATGGACATACGCAGACCCATTAAAATCAATGGGTCTGTGCACACATCAGTGATTTTTCACTGACTGTGCTTCCGAGTGGCATACATGCCAGTCTGTGATTTCCACACAGAGACAAGTCCGTTTGTTTCTGTCATCACTGATGTCACACGGGACACACTATGGTGTGATCCGTAAAACACGTACATTGGAAAAAAAAAGCTTTTTAAACTCACCCATCTCCAGCGATGCTGTCTCCGGCTACTGCTGTCTCTGCTTCCAAGGTTGCTAATTATTCTCATGCATATGCATTTATGCATTGTGTGACGCCCTGGACTAGCCAAGTAGTCACATGCCTGGAGGCGGGAAAAGCAAGCAGTCTAGTTTTGGAGGTGAAAGTGAGAGGAGAGAAACGTCTGCGTGTGCCTGGGTAGGAGCCCAGGCACTGACAGCAAGGTTGGCAGACGGTGGTGGCCGTCTGCAGGAGTTGGTGGAACTCTGCGAAGCCGTAAGGACCGGGGTCGGGTGTTCGCCCGCCGATACCGAACTGGGGAGCGGAGTGAAGCTAAGCACACAGGCAGGGCCATTGGACCCCGACCAGGCTTGGAGCCGCCGTCAATAGTCAAATCCGAGTGTGACAGGAACCCCAGGGGTTTCCCAACAACCAAATCCCAACAGAAGGCAACCGCTCACACCGTGAGGATATACAGCCACCGTCACAGGCTAGAGATCCAAGGGCCAGCGCCTGCGGGCAAAACGGGCTCCTACAGCACCTATACGCCAGGGAGCGGACTACCGGTGGGCAACCACAGGAGTCAGAACATTCTAAAAGGTGCAGGGAAAGACAGCCACCATCAGCCGTCCGGGGAGAGCACAACAACAACACTGCAGCTGGCTGCGGGACCCGTCCATCCAGCCGTTTTGATTTACCAGAGACTCTGTCAGTGGTTGTCTGAGTGAGTACACCAGTGCCGTCCGGCACCGCGCCGCACAGTCCCGGCACCCCAGCCATCCAGCCTCCCCATTACATCACCGGGCCCCGGGAACACCAACCCCCCTATCCACGGAGGGAACAACATCCCAGCTGCACCCTACCATCTTTCCCGGGAACCCTGTTACTAGCAGCGGTGGTGCCATCATCACCACGTCCCGTGGGTGGCGTCGCGAACAATCTCCCTAAACATACCACCCCTTTTCACTCATGGGCGAGGAGCGCTGCTCGAGTCCCCGGGTCTGGCCCATCGCTTGAGCCACCGAGCAGCAACAGCAGAAGCCCCGGACCCGAGCGTGGCGAGCGCGTCCCACTTGGCGTCACGAACAGGATAGAACCGATCTACTTACCAGTAGAAGTGCGCCTTGTGGTCTCCGCCGGCAGCATCCGGCCGAAAAATTTGAAGCGCCGCCATCTTTGGTGGGAAGATTTCCCGCTCAAGCGTCTTCCCCGAGCAGGGAAGGTGCGAAAGTGAAGCCCCGCCCCCTGAGAGGAAGTGCTAAAGAGGACCAAGGGGGGGCGGGTGAATAATCGCGGCATGTAACTAACGCTGCAGCGTGCAGGGACGCCAGGACTCTGCCGAAACCTGTTCCTGGATCTAGCCGCAAGATGTGCCAGGAGCTCCAGGCCCAAGTTCACTACATGCTGGCGAAGTGGACGTCAGAGATGAAGGGCCTGGCCGCAACCGTTTGGGCATCCAAAGTGGAGGTGGTCTCAGACGAGCGGGTAAGTGACCCACGCCCCTATGTCCCCGAGGGATCGGTCGATACGGCTGAGGGGCTCGGCCTGCTGTCATCCACCACGCTACCTCCCTCACTGCCCATGCCCGCGGCCTACGCCCCGACCGACCCGTTACCCCTGCCACCGGTAGCGGAGCCCGCAGCGTCTGTGGGAGAGGGCCCAGACCTGGGGCCCCCGGGCCTTACCTTTGTCATCGCCCTGGCACCCGTCCCGGCTTCCATCCCGGCCGCGACAAAGATGACGACGGCCCCGGCAGTCCGCCCGGCTGCAACAGAGGCGACCCTCGCCCAGAAGTCTAGAAACCTGGCCTCGGCTGAAGCACGGCGGGGACGCAGCTGCCAAGCGGCAGAGCAGGCCATGTCACAGCGGGGTCCCTCATTACTGAAGGTGCCGGTCGTAGCCGGCATGGAGGGACTCCAGCTGGACCTGTTCCCCACACCGGCTGATCCAGAGCAGGCCACTGATCGATGGGCCCCACAGCAGTATGAGAGGCCTGTCGTAGCCAGTTCTGTGGGCACCCAAGTGGTCCTGGCTCCTGGGCAGGAGAGCGGATGTGAATGCCCGCGTTTATTCTGAAGAGAGTTGAATCGGCAGCGGTCCTCCGTTACAACACAGTTGTCCCCGTTGGGACCCCCTGCACCGTGTTTCAGTTGAATGAATGAACATAAATCAAACCGAAGTTTTACCTGATCAGCAACCAGTGATTATCCTGGCCATTGCCGGCAAGTTGTCCCCGGAGGGACCCTATGTGTTTTACCGCCCACATGAGAAACTGCTCCTGAACATGGCCGAGAACTGGCAGGCCACCCACAAACTTGTGGGTTTGTAAATAGTTTGGTGGGCTGGTTTCCATCCATGCCACCTCCGGAGAGGCAGATTGGAGGAAGGGCCCGCAGCAGAGCAGGCTAGGGCCCGGCTACCACCAGGACCGGTGGCCATCCTCCGGGGGTCAGGGGTCCCCCTGGACGTGGGGTCCCCTGAAGTGACAGCCGGGTGCAAGACACCGTACCCGTTCCCGCTCGGGTAACCTGGACCTGGACTGGGGAAGAGGGGTGCTGCCCATTTCTTAGCATCAAGGATCAGGTTATTTGGGTGGGGGAGCGGATGAGCATGAACCCGTCCGTTTTAATAAAAATGTTTGAAACGTTAAAGCATTGTACCTCCCGTAAGGGAAGATTTGAAAACATACTTACGTTAAATGTTTAATATGTTAAATTATTTTTTGCAGTTTGAAAAATAAAACCGGTGATGGACGGGCAGCCCGCGGCCGGTCTGCATTTTACCAAGGGGGAGTGTGATGCCCTGGACTAGCCAGGTAGTCACATACATACCAACATACACACCCCCCACCCTAGACAGTAAAAGCAGTCAATCAAAAACCCTTGTTGCCTCCCTCCAGGGTCTGATGTCCACACCAGGTGGGGCGGAGCCAGGCGGTTGGCCCCACCCACCGAGGAGTTCACATGCCTGGAGGTGGGAAAAGCAAGCAGTCTAGTTTTGGAGGTGAAAGTGAGAGGAGTGAAACGTCTGCGTGTGCCTGGGTAGGAGCCCAGGCACTGACAGCAAGGTTGACATATGGTGGTGGCCATCTGCAGGAGTTGGTGGAACTCTGCAAAGCCGTAAGGACCGGGGTCGGGTGTTGGCCCGCCGGTACCGAACCGGGGAGCGGAGTGAAGCTAAGCACACAGGCAGGGCCATTGGACCCCGACCAGGCTTGGAGCTGCCGTCAATAGTCAAATCCGAGTGTGACAGGAACCCCAGGGGTTTCCCAACAACCAAGTCCCGACAGAAGGCAACCGCTCACACCGTGAGGATATACAGCCACCGCCACAGGCTAGAGATCCAAGGGCCAGCGCCTGCGGGCAAAACGGGCTCCTACGGCACCTATACGCCGGGGAGCGGACTACCGGTGGGCAACCACAGGAGTTAGAACATTCTAAAAGGTGCAGGGAAAGACAGCCACCATCAGCCGTCCGAGGAGAGCACAACAACAACACTGCAGCCGGCTGCGGGACCCGTCCATCCGGCCGTTTTGGTTTACCAGAGACTCTGTCAATGATTGTCTGAGTGAGTACACCAGTGCCGTCCGGCACCACGCCGCACAGTCCCTGCACCCCAGCCATCCAGCCTCCCCGTTACATCACCGGGCCCCGGGAACACCAACCCCCTACCCACGAAGGGGACAACATCCCAGCTGCACCCTACCATCTCTCCCGGGAACCCCGTTACCAGCAGCGGTGGTGCCATCATCACCACGTCCCGTGGGTGGCGTCGCGAACAATCTCCCTAAACATACCACCCCTTTTCACTCACGGGTGAGGAGCGCTGCTCGAGTCCCCGGGTCCAGCCCACTGCTCGAGCCACCGAGCAGCAGCAGCAGAAGCCCCGGACCAGAGCATGGCGAGCGCGTCCCCTCCGCCCGCGACAACTGCACAGCCAATCCGGAAGTAGCTGCAGCGAAGAGACATCAGCGGCCGGAAACAGCAGAGTTGGAAACTTCAGCACCACAGACAGCAGGAGCAGGGACAGGTGAATTTATCTCCATGTGCTATCACAGATCACGAATAGCACTTGTAGAACCTATGGGTGCCATGAATCACGGCACACGGAGGGACATATACGTTTTTAACACATCAGTGAAAAATGTTTGTGTTTTCCACTGACGTGTGAAACAGACCTTAGACTAATGGTAGGTACCCTTTAATGGTTTTAGTCATGTTGATTTGGTTGAGTTCACAGTATCCAGTTTTATTTCATTAGGTAAAGAGGAAATAAAACAATTAAAAGCAATAGGGTCTATCTGGTTAGTGAAGCAGGAGAAAGTCAATGTAATTGTGGACACAATGCATCTATTACTCCTTCCTAAATTGCAGATCTGACCAAATATCCAAAAAGCCTGCATACAACATGTTTACCTGAGATTCTTGCCTGCTGACCTATTAAAAATCTAATTGTCTTTGACAACTACAAACCTCTCCAGAAACAATTCCGCCACTAGAATTTTGTGCAACATTCTAAATTGGCAGCAAGGTTAATGTAAATGTATTCTTGTGTCTGAAATTGGCAGGCGGGATAATATAGATTTAATTTGTTCCAAGAAGACATATTCAGAAAGGAGTTCTCTCACATTCTTTGTGTCAGACATTATAATATTGCACACTTTCTTCAAACATAATTCATTTCCTCTGCTTCCCACATAGTAAGATTTTACTTCTCGAGAAATAAGCAAACAGAATATTATAAAAGGCTGTGATAGAATTTTGGTCCTGGCAAAAAAAAAAACAAAATTACTGCAAACAGAAATTTATCAATAACCTGAAGGAATATATGTAATGTAACATGTCACCGCAGTACTGATTAGATAATGTTCACAGTTAATATAGCAAGGTGGGCTAGGTAGTCAGAAGTGCAGACATCACAGGAGTGGGTAAGGAGGCAATAGAAACCCGACACGTAGAAGAGCAAGCAAGACCAGCCAATGGATAGAGCCAATGGAGCCTGGGGAGGCAAATAACACCTATTGTGTATAGGTTCCCATTTTCACTGCATTCTGATTATACAGTATATCACAAAAGTGAGTACATCCCTCACACTTCGTAAATATTTTATTATATATTTTCATGGGACAACAATAAAGATCTGACCCTTTGACACAATGTAAAGTAGTCAGTGTGCAGTTTGTATAACAGTGTAAATGTGGTGTTCTCTGAATAACTCAATACACAACTATTAATGTCTAAACTGCTGGCAACAAAAGTGAGTACACCCCTAAATAAAAATGGCTAAATTGTACCCAAATAGCTATTTTCTCAACATGGTGTCATGTGACTCACTAGTGATACAAGATCTCATCAGGTGTGTTAAATCTAGTGTTATCGCTCACACACTTTCTCATACTGGTCACTGGAATTTCAACATGGCACCTCATGGCAAAGAATCCTCTGATGATCTGAAAAAAATAATTATGAATTTAAATAAATGGCCTAGGCTATAAGAAGATTGCAAACACCTTAAAACTGAGCTGTAGCATGGTAGCCAAGACCATACAGGGGTTTAAAAAGACAGGTTCCATTCAGAACAGGGCTCGCGATGGTCTACTAAAGAAGTTGAGTGCACATGCTCAGCGTCACATCCAGAGGTTGACATTTAAAATTAGATGTATGAGTGCTGCCAACATTGCTGCAGAGGTTACAGGAGTTGTTAGTCCGCCTGTCAGTGATCAGACCATATGCCGCACACTACATCAAACTAATTTGCATGGCTGTCATCCCAGAAGGAACTCTCTTCTAAAGATGATGCCCAAGAAACAGTTTGCTGAAGACAAATATATTGAGGACATGGATTACTGAAACCCTGTCCTGTTGTCTGATGAGATGAAGATAAATTTATTTTATTCAGATGGCATCAAGCTTGTGTAGCGGCAACCAGGTGAGGAGTACAATGACAAGTCTGTCTTGCCTACTGTCATACATGGTGTTGGGAGGGTCATGACTGCTGCCGACACTGGACACACTGTGGACATGGAAAGGTGCCCCTCTGTGGTGTGGAGAGAAAACTTTGTCGATCCATAGGTTTGGTGGATCCTATATCAGCCCAGACCAGAGTATCCTTGATGTTACGCGGACGTTTGTGGCAGAATAAAGGTGATTGTTTGAATTCAGCAATGTCAGGTTAGACACTAAGTAAAGTAGGGCAATACTTGTGAATGATGTCACTGAATAAGGGAGAGAAAGGATGGTATGTATTAACAAATGGAATACATGGAATTTTTTGAATATTCAGGTCACGTACAGAGGAATTGGTGGATGCAATATAGCCAGGGTAACCTCTGGCTACGAATTTTGTCTTTATTTCTTGATGTCGTTTTTCACAGACCTGGGTCTCAGAGACAATCCGATCTACTCTGCTGTGTTGTGATTTTGGAAGAGATTTTTTTATGTTTTTTGGATGACAACTACTGTAAAGAAGGAGGCTGTTCTTGTCAGTAGGTTTGGTGTAGAGATCTGTTGTCAAGCTGTTGTTGGATTCTATATTGACAAGGGTGTCCAGGAAATTAATGGAACTACCATCATAGTGTAGAGTAAATAAAATATTGGAGGAGGCAGTATTGATGTCATCAAAAACCTGAGAAGTGTCTCTTCATCACCGGTCCAGATGAAAAAGATATCATCAATAAATCTTTTCCAGCGAGTGATGTGAGTTGAGAAGTGGGGATGAGGATTGATAAAATCCTCTTTGAATTTTGCCATAAAAATATTTGCATAGGGGGACGCTACATTACAGCCCATAGCGGTCCCCTTGCACTGTAAATAGAAAGTGTCTTCAAAAAGGAAGAAATTATTCTTGAGAACCATTTCTAAAAGGTCCAAGCAAAACTGTTTCTTCAGGTTGGTGAAATCGGTATATGAGTCTATGAACTCCTTCAATGCCTCTAGACCGCCTTGATGGTCAATGCTGGTGTAAAGGTTCGTGACATCCATGGTAACCAGGAGACACTTGCCAGTAATGGAACTGCTGTTGGACAATGTTTCAAGAAAATGAGTGGTATCTTTCAGGTATGAGCATGTTTTGGGGATGAGAGGAGTGAGAATTTTTTCCATGGTGCGGGATAGTGGAGATAAGATGGAATCTATTGAGGCCACAATGGGTCGACCGGGGGGGAAGTGAGATTTTTGTGGATTTTAGGAAGGGTATACAAGACTGGTGTGATGGGGTGGTTATTCATTAAAAAATCTCAGAGTTTATTGTCTATTGTAGAATTGTGTGAGTAAAAATCAACCAAATTACAGATAGTAGTACTGATGGTCGTAGTGGGGTCCGTGGGAATTGGCGTGTACGTGGTAGGGTCACTTAGTTGATTTTTAATCACAGTTACGTAATAAGATTTGCCAAGAACGACAATGCGCCTCCTTTATCTGCAGGTTTGATAACCAAACGTGGGTTGTTTTTAAGTGAGGTAAGGGCTCTAGATTCTTCACTAGTCATGATATGATGTAGGTGCTTGTGGCCCTACCGTGGCCCCACCGTGGTGAAGGGATGGAACCACGGGCGGAGAGTATTTGTTCTTACTGAAAATAATTGCTCTTAAACCAAGTTACAAATTTTCATAAAGCTCTGCTTGTCTTGCAAGATGCTCTCAAACCAAGTTACTCTTAATCCAAGGTTCCACTATATATATATATATATATATATATATATATATATATACACATAGCACTCTGGAAATTGTTCCAGAAAACAAAGTATTTCTAATGCAAAATGATTGCAATTATGCATCTTTTGTTATTGTTACGGGGGGACCGGCAGATTAGGACCAGGGATATATATCCCAATCGCCAGTCAGGGCCCACCGTGCTCCAAATGGTAATGGAGCTGCTGGCACCCTGTGGGTTAGGCGGAGACTATAGAGCTGGATGGCTCTGAGATAACGCAAGAAACCGGTCATGTGTGTAGGGACACATCAGACTGGACGACAACCCAGTTAGCGTTTCGGTGGAGCGGACGCTACTCCAACAACACGTCAGGCCGGATGGTAACCAGTTAGCGTTGACTGAGAAGACCGCTGCGACAGCGCCCTGTTGGCCACGTGTGTAAGACACGTCAGGCTGAGCGGTCCTCCAATTAGCGTTTCTGGCCACCACTCGACTGGCCACGTGTGTAAAGGACACGTCAGACCAGGTAGTCACACCAGTAGCATTTGACTGGGAAGCCGAGGAGGATAATACGGTTCACACACCCAATCCAGGAACACCCTGTTAACTTCACAGGGGTTCTGGGGTGCGCTGTCCGTGCACGTAGAGGGCACAACCGGACAGGTGGCGCATCAGGTACACTGTCCGTGTGCGTAGAGGGCACTCTCGGACAGGTGACGCAACAACTATTCTGTCCGTGTGCGTAGGAGGCACAACTGAACAGGTGACGCAGCAGCCGCAGCCCAGTTAACGCCACTGGACTGCTCTAGCACAACAGGAACGGTAGCAAGGAAGCACGGCGCCTGACCCTCATGTGCTGAGCCACGAATCTTGGCGTGACAGGCACCGTTCGCCTAGCCCTACCTACCGCTTCCAACAAGGCTTATACCACCAAGAACTCTAAATGAAGACTGCGCCCCTCCATGTTGTGTCCAGCCCCTTTTATAACCTGGGTCCGCCCCAAACCCAGGGTGGAACCAACAAGGTCCAATAGCAGAGTGCCATGTCATCAGTGACGTCACATGCGACCTATCCAGAACCGCCACGTCATTGATGACCTCATGGCAGCCACGCCCCAAACACTTCACCAGTCATCGTCTGACGACCAATGGTGAGGTGCCAGATCATAGGGGTGGGCCTCTGCGAGCCAGTCTGGAGTTGCCACGTCATCAGGACACCTGACACTCTCTGCCCTATCAGGGCCTGCCACCTCACGGACATGCTCAGTGAGGTCCTTACCGGACCTAGCCTCTGATGCACTAAGTGCCTGAGCATGTTCAGTAGCCTGAGCAACAGGCTCAGAAAGCAGACTATCAGTTTGAGCATGCTCAGTAGGCACATCCCAGAACTTAGACATAGCACGAAGTCCAAGTACCTGTGCAAAGAGGCTGTTAGGGTTAATTGTGGGAGCATGCTCAGTAGCCTGAACTGAGGACTTAGTCTCAGACATAACACAAACAGGCTGAGCATGCTCACTAGGCAAAACACCGGGCTTAGACTCTGGCTGGGGTAAATCGGCGCACGCATGCGCACTAGCCGCCTCTCCACACTTAGACGTGGTGAAAGGAACAGCCAACTGGACGACCCGAGGCACGGCCAAGAACGGCAGCTGGTGCCTGGGCGCAACAGGAACCGCAGCAGGCTGCTTGCGGCTATGGCGGCGCCGGTTCGTAACAGTTATACACGTTTATTTCCTTATTGTGTACTGCAGCAACACAAAAAAATAGAGAAGGAGAGCAAATGTAAATAATTTCACACAAACCTTCAAAAATGGGGTGCAAAAAATTGTTGGCACCCTCAATTTAATATTTGGTTGCACATCAAATGGAATAAATAACTGCAATCAATCACTTTCTATAACCATCAACAAGCTTCTTTTACCTCTCACCTGGTATTTTGGACCACTCTTCTTTTGCAATCTGCTTCTGGACTCTCATTTTTTAAGGCACCTTCTCCCAATAGCAATTTTAAGCTCTTTGTACAGGTTTTCATTAGGATTTAGATCCGGACTCATTGCTGCCATTTCAGAACTCTCCAGCACTTTGTTTCCACCCATTTCTGGGGGCTTCTTGAAGTTGTTTTTGGATCATTGTCCTGCTGGATGACCCATGACCAAGGACGCAAACCCAGCTTACTGACAATGGGCGCAACATGGAGACCCAAAATCCTCTGGTAACCTTCAGATTTCATGATGCCTTGTATGTATTCAATCCAAATAGTATAATGGTCTACACTACTATTAATACTGGAGGTGCTAGAGGAGTGGGACTGGTCTCCCAAAATAATGAAAATGGAAATTCCACCGCACTCTCCACCATGTATGCTAATGACCCTGCTGCTGCGAGTGTCAGCCGTGGATCATGCGACTGTGATCTGATCTTTCAATCAGATCACAGCTGCGGGTAAGAGGGAGGGAGCACTTTTTCCCTCTCCTCCATGACCTGTCTGTGTGTATATCGCAATGCGGTCGGATGAAATGCGAGTGCAATGCGATGTTTCACACGCACCCTTAGACTTGTATGGGTGCATGTGAGCCGAGACTTGCTGCCAAACGCAGCATGCTGCGATTCTTTTCTCATGTCGATATGGCATGAGAAATTAATCGCAGATGGACACTGCCCCATAGTTTTGTACTGGTGCGAGTGCAGTCCGATGTTTTATCAGATTGCACTCATGGGTGCAAAACGCAAGTGGAACCGAGGCCAAAATGTGGGATCGAGCAGCGATCCATCACTACATAGATAAAAGCAAAACAAAACCAAAAGACATAACTGACTTGAGGCCATGCACATATCAGTGGACTGAGTGGCATTCATATATAGACATAATATAATTTGGAATTCTCTCATGGTATGTCAGCCGAGACTGAAAACAGAACACTATGTGATATAAAATACAAGAAAAGACTGTGAAATACCTCAAATCAGGTGAAAATGAGGGGCAGGTATTAGAAGTGGCCTAAAAAGCCTAAGCTATTGAGAAAGAAAAAAAGGTGAGTAAAAGAATCTTATAAGCATAAAGACCCACTTTAATGATTGTAAAAAGTAAACAATACCTGTATACGTAATGGCAAAAAAAATGTGCAGGCGCTTCTGCGCTGGTGCTGTGGCACCTGGGTAATTGTCCGAGCACCTTAAATGTTATGTGCCACTAGCACTTCCTGTGCCAAAGGTTGAAATAATGCTGTATGTGTTATGAGCAAAGGAGGTGTGTCCATGCTATGAAGCCGCTGAGCAAAAAGAGGGTGCAATTAGGATCACCGTAGGCTTACATTGCTAGAGGGCGGAGGGCGCACATAGTGATGCTACTTTCATCGTGGCTCCTAAGAGACCAGGAGGTGGGTGCAATACCCGCAATCATGTGATCCTGCAGGACGTGTCTTGTGAGTAATGACGCTGATGGGTCATTGTTGTCGTGGCACCAGAGGGCGGACCATGATCCATGATTATGTGGTAGTTCTAGGAGGCAGATCAGTACCTCAGTGAGCCAAAAAAAACATATTGAGTGTAAATATAACAGACATGTATGAAAAAGAATGACAAGCAAGTATGGTATGCAAGTACTGTAAAAGTGGAGACGATTAAGATCATGAATGTGTAGATAGCGCCCAATGACTTCTATGGGCTAACTGAAATAGCTGTATTAAATATGCATTAAGCCAAGCATTATGGAATGTCACGCAATCACATAATAACCATAATGACTGAACTACATTGAATAGGGTGTAATATCACTGGAGTAATTTAGTGAAAAATCAAATAAGTGTGCTGGAAGGCAACTATGTTCACCACTACACCACTACACCACCACACAAAAACAGGTAAGTATGTAATACAGTAATAATTGGAAAGAAAGCATACGTGATGTGCAAAAGAGAAAAAGCAGAAAAAACCCCTCACTATCAAAAGATACCAAAAAGACACACCACATAAGAACCGAAACCCAAGAGGCCAGAACACTTACCGTAAGAGGATACCACATCAATGGTTCTAAAGACAAAAATAGAACTAATACAGTTAAAATCAATGTATAGGATAGCAAGGTGGTGGTCAGATAGGAGTGGTAGGAAGCAGGAGGACTAGGTGAGTAGATTTTAAAAAGCAAACCTTTTATTTGGAACCCTCTAACGGTTACTACGTGTTTCAACAGCTGATTGCTGTCTTCATCAGGTGATTATTTGTATAGGAAAGTCAAGTTCCCCATTCAGTCCCTTCTGGGCCAAAGTCTGAAGCCTGAAGATCCAAAAAGATTCCCTCAGCTTGAGGAGTTTCATATGATTACCACCTCTTTGTAGTCTTTCAACTCCAAAACTTGGAACCGCAACTGTGAAACAAGGGTAACCAAACTTTTCCACATCTTATCATGGACTTATGACTTGTAATAATGCGATCTATTATACGCTGGGGACTTATATGCTGCGTAGTCTCCCCAGCATACAAGAGACTGCAAGGACATTTCATGACATATATGACAAAATTAGGCTTCCATGTGTAATAATCCCTAATGGAAAAGGTTTTGCCTGTAGGCGGGTGTAATACATAGGGGGTTTTAATTGGAGCCAGCTGTGAAACCCAAACAAGGGAGAGTACCTTGTCGCTTGCAGCCCAAAAATTTCTGTACAGGTAGCCAAAGTTGATTACCAATGTCTGCCCTAATCAAATGATCTTTATTGTTGCGGAGGCACTTAGTACTGATGAGTACTAATTTTTGAAAGTCTCAATGTTAGCCTCAATATTTATTTTCTTTTTTCGTATTTCTACCCCAGGGAGGGTAGAAACATTACTAACTTTGCGTAGCTTTTTTCACCCAGAAACTATTTTGCAATTATAATCATTTGAAACTGCCGTGGATTTTGCATTTGCATGCATTCAAGGCACCCACCACCAGAGGAGGCAAAACAACCCAAAAACATCTTTGAACTTCCACCATATTTGACTTTAGGTACTGTGTTCTTTTTTTGTAGACTTAGGATATGTGCCCACAATGCTTTTTTTATGTGCTTCTTTTCTGCACACAAAAAAGTATGGTTTTGGCAGTAAAAATGCAGCAGAAAAAACACACGTTTTTTCATATGTTTGTTCCTGTTTCTTTTTTTTCTTTTTTTTTAGTCATGGTGATTTCAGGAGTTCAGATGCTGTACTCCCTGATCGCCACTGGGTCTCCAGCTGATGTTACAGCTGGGATCCAGCTCTCATTGCCCGGAGCGGTGCCCGCGCTGCTCTTGGCAATTTAACCCTCTGATCAGTGCAATTGCACTGTTCAGGAGGCAGGGAGAGAAATTGTTTATCTCACCCTGGTGATCAGGTCCCTCTAATGCAGGGGCCCAATCACTGCCATGGTAATCCTGGGTTGTCACCATGACAACCCCAGGTTACTGAGCTACGGAAAGCCTCACACACCATGCTGTATGAACGGTGTGTGAGGCAAAGTGCTGCGATATAATCCACTGTAATGATAAAGCATTACAGAGGATTGGTTAAACACAGAATGAATTGACATGCTGCTTATTTTTTCGGCAGCAAAATCTGCAAGGAAAAAAAACAGTGTGTGCACAGCGAGTCACGATTGTCAAAGACTTTGCAGGGATGCTTTTTCCCTGCTTTTATTGATTAAAATAAGCAAGGAAAAAAAGCCTAAAAAAAATGCAAAAACAACGCCATGTGTGCACATAGCCTTAGTTTTGGTTTCAGTAAACAGTAGAATGACTTGCTTTACCAAAACACTCTACTTTTGTCTCATTTGTCCACAAGACGCATTCCCAGAAGGATTACGGCTTACTCTTGTACATTTTGGCAAACTCCAGTCTAGTTTTTTTATGTCTTTGTATCAGCAGTGGAGTCCATCTGGGTCTCCTGCCATAGCATTCTGTTTCATTCAAATTGGGACACTAATGCAGACTAAGCCTGTAGGACAGCTTGAATTTCTTTGGAACTTAATTGGGGCTGCTTATCCATGATCCGGATTATCCTGCGTTGCAACCCTTCATCAATTTTTATCTTACGTTCGTGTCCAGGGAGATTAGCTACAGTGCCATGGATTGTACACTTATTGACTATCTTGGACACTGTGGGCAAAGGAAAATCAAGGTCTCTGGAGATGGAGTTGTAACCTTGAGATTGTTGATAGTTTTCAATAACTTTGTTTCTAAAGTCCTACAAAAAAATTGATTCCACTTCTCCCTTTTTTATCTGGTTCCGGGCATGATTTTCATATTGCCCACACCGGTTATTTGCCACATGCGAATTTGAACAAGCACCATATGCTTGAAACAAAGTTGTTTACCCACAATTTTGCAAAGGTGGCAACAAATTTTTCAAGCCCAATTCTGGGGCTTTGTTTAAAATTATGTCCAATTTGCATTTTTTTTTATCTTGTTTTTCTGTGTTGTTCTAATACACACAAAGAAAATGAGCATATAGATAACAAAACACGTGTAATTGCAATATTTTCTTAGAGAAACACTTCATTTTCAGGAAGAACTTCAGTATATATGCAAATATATATATATATATGTATATATATATATATATATACACACAGTATATATTTTATATATATATATATTTTTGTATATATATATATATATATATATATATGCTGTGTACAGTATATGGGTAAAGAAAATAAGAAAAATAAGAACAAGAAGCATCTCTGTGGGATTATGTAGAGTTCAAATCTAAACCTGTAGGGTATTTGAAAGTTCAATCTAAATTATCTTTGTGTCTTTGAAAAGTCTGAGCCTTGGGCTCTTATTATATATCAGAATATTCACATCTGTGGAGTGTGGTTAGAATAGCAGCTTGTCCCATAATTGTTGAAATCCTGACTTATTTATTATTTACTTTTTTCCCCCATTCTCTAACCTTACTTTGCTTACCACAGTTACAGATTTGTCTTTAACTAATCCAGTATTTATTTCAGTACATGACATAATTCCAAAATGAGAAAGATGAAGAATAAGAATTATATAATTGCTACATAATATAATACTTTAATTGAACAAAGTAAATTTACAGAGAGTTTTGTAGAATTTTTCATTCTATTTTTAAAATACATTTTTTAATGCCTTCCTGACCTTTGATGTATCCTATACATCATGGTTGGATAGGGCTTCCTGAACCATGATGTTTGGGGTATGTCATGGCTTTCAATTCTTGCGATTTCAGCGATTTTAATGTTTCAGGTAATTAAGTTGACTGAAACATTGAGGTCCAGCTATGATTAGTGCAATAACAGCACCGATCATAGGCTAGAGCCTAGCAATGGCGGTGTCACCGGCACCAGCACTGATTGGAGTGATTGTCCTGTGATGTGCGAATCCTCCAATCATAGAGTAGAGCTACTGTCTGACCTTACAGTTTCCGCTCTTCTCCATCTCATTCCAGTTTTGAGACGTGTGTAGAACGGTCTCTGTGTCGGAGTGCCGCTGATCTGCTGGGCCTTTTGGTACTACTAGCTTTTTCAAGCCTGTACTACCACCACTGCTGACCCTGCTGATCCTGCTGCTGCTCTCGACTGAAAAAAGAAGCAAGATCATTTTCCTTTTCCTGCTCCTGTCCATTGACTTTTACTTAGCTCCAATCAATCTCTGTCCCTCCTTCCCCTCTTTTCTCCTCTTTCCCTCCTTTCCCCTCGTCTTCCCACTCCCTAACCCCTTCCCTGTCCCTCCTCTCTGTCATGGAGTGCTGATCAGTATTTGATTGTTCGCTTTTTGGCAGATTTTTTTTCACCTCCTCCATGCCTGCGTCCTCCAGCCACCGAGTGCTCATCAGTGATGCACATCACTGATCGGTGCCTTGCTTATTTTTTGGCCAAGACTTTTTTTTATCCCTGTCCATTCCCTTCCCCTCTTTTTGCACTATATCCATGTGTGCATCCTGCAGCTGCTGAGCCGTTGATCAGTGACGCAAATCACTGATCACCGTCCATGCTACTTTTGGCCAGGTCTTTTCTTATTCCTTTCCATTCTTTTCTCCCCTTTTTGCAGCTCCTCCATGTTTGCTTCCTTCAGTCGCCAAGTGTTGATCAGTGACTCACATCACTGATCAGCATCCTTGCTCACTTTTTGCCAGGACTTTTTTTATTTTTCCTATGTATTTTCCTCCCGTATAGCACCAAAACCGTGCGTGCATCCTGCAACCGTTGAAACTGATCAGTGACCCACATCATCACTAATCGGCAATTGATTTGTTGCTTAAAAATAAAAAGTAAACTAAGAATCAAATAAAAATATTTTAGATTAATTGATTAGGACAGTAAAAATATACTATAGTAATCACCATCTACGGCCTCTGTCAGGCGTTCATGTCTCCGGTATGTGTTTGTCAGTTTTCTCACGTCCTGGAGAAACGGGCACACGTTGACATATGTTTTCCTATAGTTTCGGGCACACGTATGTATTTTTGCACGGAACGTGTGTCCGTTCCGTGCTTACATGTGCCCATGTGCTCCACATGCCGACATGTCCGTTTTTCTCCGGCATCACGGGTGTCACACGTAATGCAAACGTGTCACACGTAACACACATGGACCACATGGATGTGTTCTGTGTGACATGGACCGGAGAAAAGACATGTGTCTATTAAAAAAAAAAACCTTAACTCACCTTCTCCTGCCCTGCTGTCTCTGCCACTGCTGTCACTAGCTGCCGACCGCCTCTCATTATGCTCATTTAATATTCCCTTCACTGCGGCCGGAAGCAGCAGCAGCAGGGAGGCGGCAGGACCGGAGACCAAAGATCAGCACCACGGACAGCAATGCCAGGGACAGGTGAGCAGAAAGTTCCTGTTCTCCGTGTGTTATTACGGATAACACACGGACAACACACGTGTGCCATACACACTGCTCACCGAGGGCAATACGCATCTTTGACACGTCCGTGAAACACGTGCGTGATTTTCACGGGCGCGTGACAGAGGCCTACAACAGTATTTTTTACTCAATCAAGTCAGGGTTAGCATCAGATAGTTGATAGGTCTAGATTAGGGACAGTAAAAATATACAGTAGTAATCATCTAATACAGTATTTAATACACAATATCCTCCCTGAGATAACCCCAAATTTGGTTGACTTTTTAAAATTTGGCTGGTCATCGATCACTTCAGCAATAAATTTGCTGGAGTGTACATTCTACAAAATAAATCTGTGTGGAGAAGTGCTTAATCCACTTCAAGGGCAGGCTGAAATTCCGGCAATACCTGCCCAGTAAGAGGGCCTCCTATGGAATTAAACTCTACAAGAGTATCTTAATGTAAATGCACAGGTTTAGAGTTTATAGGACACCCGGATCCCACTTCCTCAATGCCCTCCCTCCCGCCCTGGGAGTGAGAAAATATGTGGAATTTGGTGCACCCAATGCTTAATAAGGTTATCTCCTCTACGTAAATACCTTTTATACCAGCATCCCTCTGTTCAAATACCTCTTTGCCAGAGCTACCCCAACTTGCAGTACTGTGCGAAAAAATCAGAGAGGACTCTCTACGATGCTAATTGGACAGCTGCTCAGAAAAGGAGAGAGCAGAGCCCAATGTAAAGACAACCTGTGTGTGGTTAAGTACAATGACAGGAGAAATATCCTTTTGTGACCAAAATCTATGGGGATGAAGCGCTGCCACCTCTGTGTGGGGCTTTTCTACAGCGGTCCAAGCCAAACTGTGTGCTGGGGAACAATAAAAGCAGGAGGGCAGTTGACCTCTCTGATAAAGTCCTCCAACCCTACAGTGCCATGAGATAAGCCAAAGTGTGGTACAAGAAGCTGGCCATGCACATCGTATAGATGGCATTATATAACACTTTTGTGCTGTCACAACGTACAGGCCAGACTGGCACCGTCCTTCAGTTTCAAGAGGTAGTTATTGAGACTTTAATATTTGGAAGTCAATAATGAGCGGGTCCTGTAACCTGGAATACTGGGAAAACCTTATATCAATTCCAATATAGGGTCACTTGGGGGGGATTTCCATTGTATAGCCACATAAAGGACTCTCCAAATGTGACATGACACCTGCAGACCATTCCATCAAAATCTGCACTCCAAATTGTCACTCCTTCATTTCAGAGAAAGACAGTGTATCCAAATAGAAGTTCCCCATATAAAATATAGCAGGGTACTTTGGAGAACTTGCTCAACAATTTTTGGGGTCCATTTTCTTGTGCTATCCTTGTGAAAATAAAAAAAAATTGGGGGTAAACAACAGTTTTTGTAGAAAAATTGATTTTTTTCATTTTCACAGTTCTTTGTTGCAAAATTTTGTAGAGCATCTGGGGGTTCAAGATGCTCATCACAAATCTAGATAAATTCCTTGGGGGATCTAGGTTGAATAATGAGGTCATTTGTGGGGTGTTTACACTGGTTAGGCACATTAAGGGCTCTCCAAATGCAACAAGATATCCGCATAACATTTCATAAAAATCTGCTCACCAAACTTTTCTTTTAGAGCTTAACAGTTTGACCAAATAGTAGTTTCTCACCACAGATGGGGTATTAGGGTACTCAGCAGAAATTGCAAAAAATATGATGCGGTCCATTTTCTCCTGTTATCCTTGTGAAAATGAAAAAAAAATTGTGGTTAAAGCAATATTTTTATGTTAAAAAGATAATTTTTCATTTTCATTGCTCAACGTCATAAAATTCTGTGAATCAGCTGGGGGTTCAAAGTGCTCACTACACATCTCTAAGTTTCTTGTGGGGGTCTAGTTTATATAATGGGGATAACTTGTGGGGGTTTCTACTGTTTAGGCGCATTAGGGGCTCTCCAAATGCAACGATTCCAGCCAATTTTGCATTCAAAACGTAAAATGTCGCTTCTTCCCTCTGAGCCCTGCCGTTCGCCCAAACAGTAGCTTTCCACCACATATGGAGTATCAATATATTCAGGAAAAATTGCAAAACATATTTTGCAGTCCATTTTCTTCTGTTACCTTGGTGAAAATGGAAAAATTGGGGTTAAAGCAACATTTTTGTGGTATAAATGTATTTTTTTTTTTCATTTTCATGGCTCAACGATGCAAATTTCTGTAAAGCACCTAGGGCTTCTAGATGCCCACCAAACATCTAGATAAGTTCCTTGGGGATCAGTTGTGGGAAACATCACTATTTAGGCACCTTAGGGGGTCTCCAAACGTTATATGGTGTACGCTAATGATTCCAGCTAATTTTGCTTTCAGAAAGTCAAATAGTGCAGATCTCCTACCTTGATCTTAGAGCTTCATAGCACATATGAAACTGTAGATTTGGTTTGGTAGACCTCTGTTCAGTCTTGAAGTTGCAGTCCATATGTGGACTGTGAAATATGCCCGTGTGAACCCAGCCTAACTCTGTGGCTAAGCTGTAAGCTGTGATATTCTCTCACGATCCATACACCAAAGAATATCCATACACAGTAAAATAGCAGCCACATTCCCTGCGTCTGTTTTTATACTGGCTGTGATGTTGGCTAAATGAGGCAAATCGTAAATTGTTGTAATTCCCCAGGTTCAGTAAATTCCTAAAAATTCAACACAAACTTCATTCCCATGAAATTAATTTACTAATCTCTACCACTTTTAATTGCATCATAAAAATTAATATATTGTACAGCCAGGAGATATCAATAAAACAATTGAGCAAGTTATTTATGCGCTATCCCATAAGAAAAGTACATTAGTAGCAAGTGATTGGTGCCATTGTCATCTTTAATGTGGCTGTCATCTGCCGCACCGCTATTGTCTATTATGTAAGAGCCACCAAAATATCCTCTGCTGCTCAGGTGGAGCAGACCAATCTTGAAAAAAACAACCTCTACTCAAAATATTATGTATTGTAAGTGTGCACAGTACCAACATTCCCAGCTGTACTATTGAAAAATGAGATTTTTGGCAAAAAATTGCAATTTTTCGAGCTACCCCGCCACGTCACGGCAAATCTCTTGGGGCAGTCCTACACTAAAATATTTTTATTTAAAGTGTGCCATGCGGCCTCACATATGCAAAAATAGGACTGCACAGCACGTACCTGGTGCTTTTCAGTCCCGTCTCCATGACTAATTCATGGTTGTGGGCGGGACAGGCCCAAGCACATGCTGCTTGGAATAAATAGCCTGTGGACAGGGCTAGATGGCAATGTGTGAACAGCCACCAATCGCCAAAAATCCGGACAGATGGAAAAATAAAATTGAGGTGCACTGCAAGATAGGGACCAACCAAAAACCTATATAACAATGAAAAACAACATAAAAACAACCTCTACTCAAAATATTATGTATTGCAAAGTGTGCACAGTACCAACATTCCAAGCTGTACTATTGAAAAATGAGATTTTTGGCAAAAAATTGCAATATTTCGAGCTACCTCGCCACATCACGGCAAATCTCTTAATCTCTTGGGGCAGTCCTACACTAAAATATTTTTATTTAAAGTGTGCCATACGGCCTCACATATGCAAAAATAGGACTGCACAGCACGTCCATGAATCAGTCATGGAGACGGGACTGAAAAGCACCATGTGACGCTGTGCAGTCCTATTTTTGCATATGTGAGGCTGCATGGCACACTTTAAATAAAAGTCTTTTAGTGTAGGAAAGCCCCAAGAGATTTGCCGTGACGTGGCGGGGTAGCTCGAAAAATTGCAATTTTTTGCCAAAAATCTCATTTTTCAATAGTACAGCTTGGAATGTTGGTACTGGGCAGCATGGTGGCTCAGTGGTTAGCACTGCAGTTTTGCAGCGCTGAAGTCCTGGGTTCTATTCCCACCAAGGACAACATCTGCAAGGAGTTTATATGTTCTCCCCGTGTTTGTGTGGATTTCCTCTGGGTTCTCCGGTTTCCTCCCACAATCCAAAGACATACTGATAGGGCATTTAGATTGTGAGCCCCAATGGGGACAGTGTTCCCAATGTATGTAAAGCGCTATGGAATTAATAGCGCTATATAAATGAATAAATTATTATTATTATTATTATTATTACTGTGCACACTTTGCAATGCATAATATTTTGGGTAGAGGTTGTTTTTATGTTGTTTTTATATATATATATATATATATATATATATATATATATATATATATATATATATATACCGTATACATATTTCTTGTTTTTTCATATTCTCTTATTCCTTTAATTTTATGTGTTTTGCATGTGTTGCAATTGCAAGTATACATTTATATATGTTTTATGTTTTCGCTGAGGGCTGATCCATTATAGCGCTTATGTTTTGACATCTAGAATAGTTTTTAGAGCACAATGGGCAAAGGGTCTGAATACTTTATTTATGGACAATATAAAAGATACAATGTAATGTCTTACATGATCACAAAGGGATATCCATGTAAGCCTGTAGGATTTTACATGATCCTTTGATTAAGCATGTAAGAGTAAAACATTTCATGGTCACGTGGGTATTCCTGTAGAGACTCTTGGAGCTGAGCAGAGGCCACAAATGCACCAGAGCTGATGTAATTGTGGATTATCTTGCTTAATTAAGCCTGGAGCTTTTCTGTTTTGGCAGCAGTGATGTTCTGAATCTGGGAGGGAGATATAAGATATTCTGAGTGTCTTGGCATACTAAGAACTGTGTAGAGATTCTGAGCTGTGGATAGAATGTAACATGAAAGCAAATACGATTGTTTTGTCAATTCTTCTAAGAAAACCATAAACAGTGCTCAAACAGTAGTGTATGCTTGACACATGAAATAATTGAACACAGTCCTGAGATGCCAGCAGCAATTCAACAACTTCTCTGAATAATTAATTCTCTTTTTACATATATAAAAATACAGAGAAAAAATAAAACACCAATACTGGCAAAACTGCAAGTCTCATTAACACCATTTTCATTTTTGTTAATTATTGTGATATGCATATTTATTTCCTGTACGAAAGCGATGCCACACAACTGGGTAGTTGGCCCATTTAGAGAAAAGCCAAGAATTGGTGAATGAATATTGGCAAGAATCATTAATCCTAATTCTCGGGCCATGTAAACCTGCCATGGATCAGATCATTATGTCAGCATTTAAATCATCGTTATCGCCAAATGTAAAAACAGTAACGATTTTTCTGATTCTTTGATTTTTCTTAAATCAGCATAAACGAGTCAGTTACCTATTGGCACCGATAAAGTGACCAAAACCCACACTTCAAAATGAACCATAAATTGTTTCTAAAGAAGTAGTCCCTAAAGAGGAGAAAACCTTTAAATCAGTATAAATTTGCCTTTGAAATGTTATTTTGCTTGTATTTCAGTGCATTTCAATAAATGTTTTGCAACTACTGTACTTTTCATTTTATAAGACGCACTGGATTATAAGACGCACCCCAAATTTAGAGGAAAAAAAGGGATACAAAAAAATATGGGGTCCATCTTGTAATCCGGTGGTGTCTTACTGGAGGGGTGGAGCAGCATTGGTGGAGCGGGGTCACAGGAGGCATGGGCGGTGCTGGAGTAGGCCGATGCTGCGAGCGGTGCAGTGGGTGTCCCAGATGCTCACTGCGGGCACTGTGAGACAGGAGAATCATCCAGAAACTGTCACCGCTGTGAGTTTCAAAGAAATGGTGCCTAGAGTCAGCACGTGTGCAGATGATTCTCTCACCTCATAAACAAGCTAGCTGAGAGCTCATCTGCACACTCACCACCTCCAGGCGTCATTTTCCTTAAGTCTCCTGCAGGGAGATCAATGGACAGGAGGCGGCCTATTTGTAGATGAGATCTTGAGCCAAGAACTTTATCTATGCATGTGCCAACTTTGTGCACCATTATTTGAAGCCCACACCGCCGACATTTTCAGAATGAAACCCTGCTTCACAGCCCATAGCACACAGTCCACAGTGCCCGCTGTCCACAGCATCTCCTGTAACCACTCTCCAGTTCCTGCAGTAAACTACATTCAGATTATAAGACGCACCCCTCATTTTCCTCCCAAATTTTTGAGAGGAAAAGTGTGTCCTAAAATCTGAAAAAATATGGTATTTAACAATTAATGGAAATATATTTTTGAGATATCTTATATTGTTCATAGCCAGAACCCTTTGTGGATCATGTAGACTTCTTCTCTCAAGAGTACCCCAGTACCTCAGTTTCCTATTGTAGCAGTTTTGTATCTGGTATAGAAATTTTTCCGTGACTTGTCTCTGTAACCCATAGAGAGATACATAGCTCGCAACCTTTTTTGCATCCAAATGTAGATGGGCGAATAGAACAGAGTTTGCAACTGTCATCAAATGAGCATTTAGACCAATGTACATTCATTGAGCATTTGCTATATCCATATATCATATGTGAGTAATTTCCAACACTCAGTAGTGTTGGGTGGTGGGCTGTATGACACCCACATTGTTCATTAAAAGTTTGTGTTAGAATTGCTTATCTTGTTTCACTATGGCAGAAAATTGTGTTCTCCAGGTCTGTACGTTTATGGGTCTGTAATTAAGCTGATTAACTTAAAGACAAATCTTAAGGCCACGTCTCACTAAGCGACATCGCTAGCGACATCGCTGCTGAGTCACGGGTTTTGTGACGCAACAGCGATCTTGCTAGAGCTGTCGCTGTTTGTGACATCCAGCAACGACCTGGCCCCTGCTGTGAGGTCGGCGGTTGTTGCTGGATGTCCTGGACCATTTTCTTCAAAGGCGATGTCCTCCTGGGCAGGAGGCATCGCAATGTTTGACACTTTGTGACAGGGTCCCAATGACAGCAGAGATCGTTATACAGGTCGCTACTGCGACCTGGATTGTTACTGAGTCGTCTCAGTTACTGTGTCTCACCTACTGTTAGAATTATTATACTGTATATGGGATTGTTTATTTTTTTCAACTTGGCTGAGGGTACAAACTGCAGTTTGAACAAAAGTTGGCTTTTGAATATTTTAGTGTTAAATTTCTTTTGGTTGTTTGTTTATTTATTTCACAAATTCAGCCTAAGGTCATAAAATACCTTCTTATGTTAAAATTAAACATTATAATATTTATACTTATGGCTGATTTCCCCTGTAACTGGGTCAATAATATTAGCCCTAGTTACAGGAAAAAGTCAGCTTCCTACCTACACTGTAGAACTGACCTTTGCCTCTTTAAGTGATACAATTGAAACCATACGAATACATACAATATCTAAAAAGACATATCTGCAGGTTTTTCTTATCTGACATGAAATCAGAATAAACTTTTCCATTTTAGATCAATTAGAAACCACAATTTTTTATATTTGTCAAATGCCAGAATAATGAGAGAGAGAAAATGTTTTAAGGCATTTTTAATACTTTCTGCAAAGTCAAAAGTTTACATACATTTCATTAGTATTTTATGCCATTGGCCTTATTTTTTTTTATAACTTTGGTTAAATGTTTAGGATATCTTTCCACAAGCTTCTTACAACAGTTATTAGGAATTTGGGCCCATTCCTCCTGACAGAACTGGTGTAACTGAGCCATGTTTGTAGGTCGCCTTGCTCACACCTGCCTTTTCAGGTTTGACCATAAATTTTCAATAGGATTGAGATCAGGGGTTTGTGATGGCCACTTCACAACATTGACTTTTTTTATCCTTAAGCCACTTTATAACCAGTTGGCAGTACGCTTCAGGTAATTGTCCATTTGGAAGACCTATTTCCACCCAAACTTTAAGTTCATGGCTGATGTCTTCATATGTTGATTCAGTATTGCCACCTAATCTTCCCTCATGATGCCAACTATTTTTGAAGTGCACCAGTCCATCCTGCAGCAAAACAACATCACAACATGATGCTGCCACCCCCCGTGTTTCACAGTTGGGATGCTGTTCTTAGGCTTCAAAGCTTCTCCCTTTTTTCTCCTAACGTAGTAATCATCATTATGGCCAAACAGTTCAATTTTAGTTTTGTCAGACCACAGGACATACCTCCAAAAGTTAAGGTCTTTGTTCCTGAATGCATTTGCAAACATGAATCTGGCTTTTTATGCTGCTTTTGGACTAATGGCTTCTTCCTGGCAGAGTTACCTTTCAGGCTATTTTGATACAGTACTCATTTCACTGGGAATAATGACACAATCTTACTAGCTTCCACCAGCATCTTCACAAGGTCTTTTGCTTTTGTTCTTGAGTTGATATGCACATGTCTGGCCAAAGCACATTCATCTCTGTTACACAGAACCTGTCTATTTCCGGAGCAGTTTGATGGCTGGACATTCCCATTTTTTTGTACTTGCATATAATTGTTTGTACAGATGAACTAGGCACCTTCAGGGTTTTGGAAATTGCACCCAGAATGAACCAGACTTGTGCAAGTTCACATTCTCTTCCTGAGATCTTGGCTGATTTAAATTCCCTTTCCCATGATGCTACACAAAGAAGCAGTGTGTTTCTGATGTGCATTAAAATACATCCACAGGTGTGTCTCTAATAACTCATATGTTGCCAATAAGCATATCAGAAGCTTCCAAAGACATGACATCATCATAATGGACTTTCTCATATTGTTTAAAGACATAGTACTCTTAAGCGGGCTTTGCACGCTGCGACATCGCTAGCATCGGCTAGAGATGTCGAGCGCGATAGCACCCGACCCCGTCGTACGTGCGATATTGTGTGATCGCTGCCGTAGCGAACATTATTGCTACGGCGGCGTCACACGCACATACCTGCTCTGCGACGTCACTCTGGCTGGCGAACTTCCTCCTTTCTAAGGGGGCGGTTCGTGCGACGTCAGAGCAACGTCACACGGCAGGTGTCCAATAGAAGCGGAGAGGCGGAGATGATTGGGACGTAACATCCCGCCCACCTGCTTCCTTCCGCATTGCCGGTGGAGGCAGGTAAGGAGATGTTCCTCGCTCCTGCGGTGTCACACACAGTGTTGTGTGCTGCCGCAGGAACGACGAACAACATCGCTAATAAACAGAAAATGATTTTTTAATTCAGGACGACCTCTCCGCGGCAAACGATTTTGACCGCTTTTGCGATCGTTTAAGGTCTCTCATAAGTGTCACACACTGCGATATCGTTAATGACGCCGGATGTGCGTCACAAACACCGTGCCCCTGACGATAATTCATTAATGATATCGTAGCATGTAAAGCCCGCTTTAGTGTATGTAAAGTTTTGACTTTACAAAAGTAGTAAAAATGCCTTAAAACATTCTCTCTCTAATTATTCTGGCATTTGGCAAATATAAATAATTTTCGTTCCTAATTGACCTAAAATGGGAAAGGTTTATTCTGATTTTATGTCAGATAGTGAGAAAAACATGCAGATTTGTCTTTATAGATAGTGTATGTAAACTTCTGGTTTCAACTGTATGTATACAGAAATCCAGAAAAGGGAGACATAATAAACAGATTATCCATTCTTTATTGGGAGTCTGGCTGTTTCTTTGTACAACTGTTGAATCTGAAAACTAAACATTTTAAAAAGCTCCTTTTAAAACAATTGTCTTTATGCAAGTAGTTAAATAGAAAATCAGACAAATAGAGAAACATGCACGAGTCTAAAAGTCATTATACCAGCCTGCAGATATTTATACACATCTGTTTTTTCAAACGTATATAAATGCTTCTCAATATAATGTTAAGTGGTTTAGCAATGAATCATCATCATAGCTCAGCTTGTGCTGCTCTGACCTACATTTACCAAGTCTACTAGCCAGGAATGATCCGATGCTTGTTATCAGTTTTGGCTACCTGTGTCTGCAAATCCACTACAGCAGCTCTGTATTTCTGTATTATAGTAAAGACAACTTGAATTCGATTAACTATGCACCATTTGATTTGTTATCTTTAAGTGTTTCTGTTTCACACACACACACACATATATATATATATATTTCTCTATTAGATTGAACTAAGAGCGACGCCAATTTATAGATACCACATGATTTATTGATATTCAACATTCAGCAGAAGTCCTAAAAGATTGACTCACCAAGATAGTAATAATGCAGGTCCAGCTATTAAGTGAACATGGAATAATTGGCTGGCATATAGGGTTATTCATTCTACACTTATCACTTTTTCAAAGGATATGTCCAGAGAACTGGGCTCTGAAATGCCCCATCCAAATAGAGTGATGGATGTGTAGCGCCCCACGGGGCAGGCGGTTCACCTACTCGTCACCAGGCCATGTCGTCGTCACGGGCAGCCTAGCCCGGCTCCGTTGCCCCGAGGCGTACAGAAGATAGCAGGGGAGAGATGTTGGGGGTAGTAGTAAGGTGAATGTCGTGACGCCACCTGTGGTATGCGGTCAGGGAATCGGCCGCCGCTGCTGTCGCTGTCCTGCGGGGAGGATGATGGTAGCAGCTATAGGGACTAGTAATGGCGGGCACCGAGGCGCGGAGCGGCAGTACCGGTAATAAAGAGTCAGAGTCTATGGCTGCGGTTCCAGGTTGTTTACTCACTTTTGTGCTGTGCCGCTCACCCAGGTAATGCCGATCACTTGCTATGATGGGCTCTGTCGGACCCGAATCTTTTTAGAGATCAGTCCGGTGTGGTGTTTGGTGGGTTCCCTCCTTATAGCGCCTGTCAGTGGATCCCCTGCCTTGAAGATACATGGGGACATGGGTTTTCACAAGTAGTACTCTTATCCCTATATGTGTGACGCCCTGGGCAAGCCAGGGGTCACAGGTCATAACACCACACATACACCACATTCCCTGCAGGAACACCAAGGTCAAAACACAAATCCTTGTTGCCTTCCTCCAGGGGCTGATGTCCACACCAGGGGGTGGGCCAGGCGGTTGACTTCACCCACCGAGGAGTTCACAGCCCTGGAGGCGGGAAAACCAGGCAGATCAGTCTAGACAGAGATCAGCTAGGGACGTGAAGGAGTAAACAGTGAAGTGGTAGAGGAGCAAGAGAGAGGAGTAAAGGTGGAAGAGAAAGGGACAGTTGAAAAGCCTGAAGTTAGTCCGGGTGTGTGCCCCGGACTGAGACAGCAAGGTTGGCAGACGGCGGTGACCGTCTGCAGGAAAGGCTACTTGGAGGTTACCGAAAGGACCGTGGACGGGTGGTGGCCCGGCGGTACCGGAGCGGTATACGAAGAGACACCAGCACCATTGGCAGGGGCCTTTCGGATCCCGGCAAGGCTTGGAGTCGCCGTAATTTGCCAAATCCGTCAGTGAAGGGGACCTCCGGCTCTCCCAACAATCAAGTCCCGATTGAAGGCAACAGTCCAACCGTTGGAGAGAGACACCGCCACCGCCAGGGCACCAGTTTCTCAGGGCCAGCGCCTGTGGGCAAGAGAGGGGCTCCTCCGGCTCCTGTCCAGGCTGGGGAGCGGGTTACCGGTGGGAACCCATTGCTACCAAAGAACCGGACTTAGGTGCAGGGAAGTGACCGTCACCGCTAACTGCAGGGAACATCAGTACCGTAGCCGTCCGAGGGACCCGTCCAACCAGCCGTTTGTTTACCGTGAACTGTGTCATCATCCTTTGGCTGAGTGAGTACCTCCGTGCCGGGCGGCACAGCGCTACCCCTGCGTCCCTGCACCTCCACAGGCCCCATAACCCGCCTGTCCACCATCCCAACCCCATCACTGGGCCCCGGGACCACCAAACCCCCTACCCATGGAGGGGTCAATCAACAACTAGCTGCTTCCTGTCACCGCTCCCGGGATTCCCATACAGAGCAGCGGTGGTGTCCCTACAATCACCACAACCGTGGGTGGCGTCACGGACAATAAATTATCCCAAAAACCAAACCCCTTTCACTCACGGGTGAGGAGCGCCGCTCGAGTCCCCGGGATCCGGCCCATCGCTCGAGCCACCGAGCAGCAGCAGGCCGCAGCAGCAGCGGCAGCCGGACCCGAGCAGTGGGAGAGCGCGGCGTCCCCTCCTCCGCCCGCGACATATGCAGGTGCCGAGGTTCCGATATGGGGTCTGGCTTGATGCAAGGCCCAGATCCTCTCTTACACTGTGCTGTCAGGCGCTGTGTAGCCAGGGAAGCTTGAAACATTCCCCGCCCAGGCAGATTCTGGAAAACCAACGTGAAGTATGAACTTCCCTAGGGTTCTGCCGCCCTGTGTGGCGCCAGTTCCACTGAGAGCAGATGGACTCTCCCCACGGCAACCATGTGAACTCTTCCTCCTTCCCACTGGAGCACCCGTGAAACACGTCTGCTCCTTTCCTCTCCTGCTGGAGAACTCTCTAACTGTTGTGTTGGCTCCTGATTCCCCCTGCTGGCTGCTCCTCCTCCCGCTCAGGTCCTAAGCTAGTGGCCCCTGTTTGAGGGCATCCTGTAAATGCCACTCTGTCATCGACCCCTTTATTACCTGACCCTAGCCCAGTTCCCAGTGGGAACAGGACAACCTGGTGTGTATTTGAGTGTGTAAGTGGTGAAACTGGGACTGACCTCCTTAGGATCCGGGTTTAGCATTTAGCATTTAGCAATACTCTGTGGTGACTGAAGTCTCAGGGGTGCCACACTCCCCTTCAGCAAATGGCGGCACTCCCAGGCCGCAACAATTCAAAGTTGGTGCTTTGCATTATGTTTGTATGTATAAAAAAAATAACATTCTTTCTTTTATGGGAGGCATCATCATTGAACAGTTTCAAATATTTTCAACAGTTACCGGTCAGCAGTATCATTATGCAATTAATATCAACATTTGCATTGGAAAACAAAACAGTTATACTTTCTTAGCTGCTGGAGGTATCGGGGGGCTGGTCCCAACCTCTTGGCTCAGGGTATTCACTGCACACCCACGGGCAAAGTGTCCAACCTTATTGCAGCGTCGGCAGATCGTCTGCCCATTAACATTAAAATGATCAGGTGCCAGTGGCAGTGGGGCACTCTTGCATTGCCGCGAGGGGAGATCCTCAGCGCTAGAAGCCAGTTCAATGGTTTTGGGTGGCTGAGTCCCCTGCCGGGATTGCACAATTTTGGTCAAAGTAGCCATACCTTTGGTCAGTTCCAACATGCGGAGATGCAGTTCATCATTGGAGTTTCCACCCGCAGACTGCTCCTTGGCTCTCACTTGCACTGAGGTAGTTGAGGACAATTCTGGTGGCTTTAGCACAATGCTGCCACGATCCCGTTCTCGCAGTGCTCAGATGGTCCAATCTTTGAACTCTGCGAAGCTGAGATCAGGGTTCTGCATGGACATAAGGTGCATTTGGGTCCAGTGGGTGTCAGACAGAAGCCCCTCAATGAACTGGTCAGTCAGCAGACGGTTCACACCTTTCACCTCTTCCGGGTCCACCTACTGAACTGCTTTTAGTGCCTCCTGCAGATTTAAAGCATAGTCCCGAATACTTTCTTGTACCTTTTGCTTGCATCCATAGAACCGCATTTTTGTCTCAGACACTGTACGGGTTTCAAAGGTTTCCTTCAGCTTTGCGAAATTTCCTTTGCCGCTCTTTTATCAGTATCTCGCCAGTATTTGCCTTCACGTCGGCTGTCTTGGTCAATTGACCGATGAGGACCCTGGCTTTCTGTCCTTCTGTTAGATGGTATACCCGGTACAAACTGTATAGTCTCTCCTTGAAATCCGCCAGGGTAAATGCCTCCCCAGAATACTGGGGAAGCTACGTTGCCCCTGGAAGGTATGGCAGGGGAAAGGGTAACACTAGAGCTGGTGCTTGCACCATTGCTGGGGGTCCGGCAACAGGGACAGGTTGGTCTTTCTCCTCAGTGGACATGTCTGAGCCAGTCTCAAGTTTCCTGTTGACTGCTGGCAGTAGGGCTCACTTTGGCACTCTTTCGGGGCTCCTCCCATTCTTTTCACGCTGTAGTAGGGAGGTGAATGTCATGACGCCACCTGTGGTATGCGGTCAAGGAATCGGCCGACGTTGCTATCACTGTCCTCCGGGGCGGATGGTGGTAGCAGCTATGGATGGTATTGCTCCCCACAGGTAGAGCGGGCCCCAGTGAGGATAATGAGGGGAGTAGTAATGGCGGGCGCCGCGGCGCTGAGTGGCAGTACTGGTAATAAAGAGTCAGAGTCTATAGCTGCGGTTCCAGGTTGTTTACTCACTTTTGTGCTGTGCTGCTCACCCAGGTAATACTGTTCACTTGCTATGAAGGGCTCCGTCGAACCCGAATCCCTTTAGAGATCAGTCCGGTGTGGTGTTTGGTGGGTTCCCTCCTTGTAGTGCCTGTCAGTGGATCCCCTGGCTTGAAGCTACATGGGGACCTGGGTTTTCACGAGTAGTACTCTTGTTCCTATATGCAGGTGCTGCCATTCCGATATGGGGTCTGGCTTGATGCGAGGCATCAACATCGTGAGTAAAGAACCAGTTACACTGCAATCTCTTGTGTGGTCTACCATCTATCCCCTGGGGCCTGGCCCTACTTGCGGAGGGCCACAACATCCAGGCTGCCATTAACATCAGCCCCAGCAGTGAGAGTCTGTGCATCAGCGGCTCCATCCATATAGCTGCACCCCGCAAGTGGCGTCACGACAAAAACTTTATTATAATCCCTGTAAATACCCCCTTTTAAAAGCGACCCCCCGAGGGTTATGGAATCGGGCACCGGCCATTACGCCCGTGACATTTCCCAGTGAAACCAGGCCCGGGACCGAGTACCCCATAGCCCTGGGGTGCGACACTTGCACAGTGGAACTCATAGATGACGAGTGATAAGAGGTCCCAGTTTGCCAGTAGGAAAGTAGGCCTGGTGTAAGTCATTCTACCCACTGTCGAACATAGACAGAAGAGGGCCATTGTGCAAGAGCCCTTTGCAATCAAGAGCTCATCATAATGCAAAATTCTACCTGATTCACAGGTGGAAATGAGCCTCCTTATCTCTTGGGCCCCTGTGTAGTTGCACAGGTTGCAACAATGATATATCCGCCACTGATTCGACCCGAGATTGTCAAGGATAGAGAATTTCCAGTTGTATACTTGCATTGGCATAATTCCTATGGTTCTCACCAAAGACAGAAACTGAGTGGTCCCAGTAGAGAGCAGCAAAATTAATATGGAAAAATACCAGTAGAAAGACCAGAAGACACCTGTCATACTGATTAATTAAATTAGGGAGGAGCCTAGAGACTGTGTTGTTTCTGTAGTAACCCAGATTTTTGACTTAAGCCTGCTTTACACGTTACGATTAAGCATACGATATCGTATGCGATCATAACCGCCCCCATCGTATGTGCGGCATGTTCAATTTGTTGATCGTGTTGCACAAAGGATTATTTGCTGTCATACGTACTTACCTTTCCATACGACCTCGATGTGGGCGGCGAACGTCCACTTCCTGGAATGGGAGGGACGTTCGGCGTTACATCGACGTAACGCGGCAGCCGGCCAATAGAAGTGGAGGGGCAGAGATGAGCGGGACGTAAACATCCCGCCCACCTCCTTCCTTCCGCATTGCCGGCGGGAGCCGCGGGACGCAGGTAAGATCTGTTCATCGTTCCCAGGGTGTCACACACTGCGATGACCTCGGGAACATTGAACAACCTCACGTTCAATTTTTAGCAATTGAACGACGTGCAAGCGATGAACGTCTTAACGTTCAATCGCAATCGCACGTAGCTGTCACACGCTACAATATAACTTACGATGCCGGATGTGCGTCACTTACGACGTGACCCCACCGACACATCGTAAGATTTATTGTAGCGTGTAAAGCCCGCTTTAGACTGACAACAGAGTGTGGATAACCTGGGTACTGCAGCGTGAAGCCTACTGTCACCGATTATGAATTGCCTCTGACTTCAGAAACTCTTTTGTTTGCAAACTGTTAATAACTAAGAACAATTCAATGCAACCCTGTGTCCAGAAGTACAGAATCAGGCAAGCCCTTCACTCAGTGATGAAGAGTCATTGTTCAGCACTTATGGAGGAAAACCCTGCAAGGAAACTTCTAGTGAATCATGTCTAATCAAATTCAATGTCAACTTTTAACATATAAATGGTTAAACTGCCAAAAACTAGATACTGGTAAATAAAGAGAATTATACAATGGTTTGGTTAGTTTATTGCAGAGCTTGCCAGAGCCTATGTGGCTTATTTTATTGTCAACATACTGTAGCTGTTTTAAGGGTTTTTTTGTGTGATGAGTTTTAGATTTTTCTGATTCATTGTAGGCCATGTGCATACAGTGCGTTTTTTAATGCGGTTTTTTTTTGCGTGCAGTTTTGCCACAAATCTGCATGCCTATCCTTAAACCAGCAAAGTCAATGACATTTCTGGAATTTTTTGCACATGTGGCTTATTATTTCCTTGCAGATTTGTCGCAGAAAAAAAATCTAACATGTCAATTCTTGGTGCATATTTAAGCCCTTGCACCCATTGATTTTAAAAAAAAGCTACAAAAACGCACCTCATTTTTGCTGCGTTTTTCTGAGAAAAGATGCAGATTTGATGCAGATATTTTCTGCTCTAAATACTCATTGTGCGCGCATAGCCTTAGGGTGAGGGTGGAGAGGGAGAATAAGATTGAATAAAAAAAAGTTGTTTTACATGGTTACATTGTTGTCATTTTACATTTACATTGTTTTACAAGTCTTGTATAGCATGTATATCAATGTTCGTAATTCAATAAATAATTTCAGTTATAACAATACTAAATATGGTTTGTTTTTTTTAAATAATTTTTCATGTAAAATATTTTTTTATGAAAAAAAGGTATTTATTATTATTTTGCCTTGGTAATGAGTACAAAACCCACAATTGCATTGTTATTGACTAGTGATGGCGGACTCGCAGATATTCGAGATCGGTGGGTGTAACCTAACTTTTCGGCCCGGAATTGATCCTGGATATCTGGCCAGATGTCAGTTCCCAGATTCTAGTGCTTAAAAATGATGGTAGAAGGGATAGGAGGATTAGAGCAAGCGTGGTATACTTACCAAGTCTCCCACGCTGATGGAACTGCTTCCCGGATGCTCATTCTACTTCCAGGGCTGCTCATTATCGCTCATCCATATTCACTGCTTCCCCCACCTATCGGCAGTACCCATGTCTGTGATTGGTTGGTCAGATGCGCCCTCACGCTGAGTGAGAGGTGTCTGACTGCAACCAATCACAGACTCTGTCTGCTGGTCAATATCGTGGTGTACAACTAAATAAATTAAAAAAAAAAATTGGTGTAGGGTCCCCCCATATTATGATAGCCAGCACAGAAAATGCATATAGCTACACGATGCAGTCCCTAGTCATGCGCTTATCTTAGCTCTGTATCAAAATAAGAGGAATAGCATGCCACTTTTTTTGTTACTTATTTAAATAAATAATTAAAAAACTGGCATGTGTTTCTTTCCAATTTTGATACCCAGCCATGATAAAGCCAGACAGTTGGCAGCTGGTATTATCAGGCTGGCAAGACCCATGCTTATTGGGCCCCCGACCTAAAAATAGCAGCCTGCAATCTCCCTGGATTGTCGCATCAATCAGATGTGACAATCCAAGAACTTTACCTGACTCATCTCGACTGCCTGGTATGTTGGCAATTGGGATAATAAGGGCTTAATAACAGGTCATAGCTGTCATTAAGCCCTGGATTAATTATGGGAGGTATTTAGGAGACCCTCACCATTACTAATCTGTAAGTGAAAAAAAATATACACAACTGGCTCATCCTGATTGCCCTGGTGCAGTGGCAATAGGGGTAATAAGGGGTTAAAGACAGATCACAGCTGCCACTAAGCCCTAGATTAGTAATAGGGAGGGTCTATGAGTCATCCTATTACTAGCCTGTAAGTGAAAAGAAACAAACACAAACACCAAAAAAATCCTTTATGTATAATAAAATACAAACCCCCTTCTCTTTCTCCAATTTATTAACCTCAAAAACTCTCAGGTCCAATGTAATTCCCACAAGGTCCTTTGATGATTCCAGGTCTGCTACATCTGAAGTGCCAGTGTGGCCACAGAACGTGACCACCCAATGTGGGCTGCAGACACAGACTGATCTGTGTGAGTTATGACATCACTCAGGTTATTTGCGGTAAAAGCTGGAGATTCCCACAGTCCTCCACCTCAGCCATTGCTTCTGCAAACTACCCATCACGGCCACTGCTGCTGCAACTACCCATCTTAGTCACTACTGACACAACTATCTGTCTTAGCTGAAACTACGATTCCAGCTGCTGCTGCCGCTCCTACTATCATAGACTATTTGTGCATATAGTGGTGTCTGGGCACCATGATCCCCTGGGGCTGCTCCTGTCAGCTACGTACCAGCATGTTTGCTATCTCCACCTGCAGGGACTTTAGTGAAAAATCTGTAGCGTTCAGATATGCTCCTCCAGGTCCGTGATCAGTGCCTTTGCATCCACTGTCCAGTGGATCCACTTACCCCTTGCTCGCCCTGCGAACATTCAGCTTTCCCAGGCCATGTATCCCACTCAAATCACCTGTCTGCAGCAACAGGTTGTCCAGAAATGTGAGCAGCAGGACAAATGTCATGGGGTGTGAGGGGATAACAGTGGACTGGGGCTCCTAGGTTGACCCTCAGGCTGGGAGGCCCTAGCTGTCCCTAATCCCAGACATACTTCAAGAAAGAGGCTGAGACTCTGCTGCCACATAGACAGCATGACTGCCTTATTGACCTTCTCCTTGGGTCTACTCCTCCCCATGGTTGTATTTACCCTCTGTATCAGGCTGAGACCCAAACTATGTCCAAGTACATTAAGGAGATTCTGGCAAGAGGTTTCATCAAAAAGCGTTACAGAGCTGGATTCTTCTTTGGAAACAAAAAGGGTGGGTCTCTGCTGCTATCCCTTGACTACAGAGACCTCGATCAAATTACAGTCAAAAACAAATATCCGCTGATGCTCATATCAGAATTGTTAGACAAGCTCCGAGGTTCCAGAATTTTTTCCAAACTCGATCTCCATGGTGCACACAACCTCATCCAAATATGGTCTGGAAACAAATGGAAGATGGCCTTCAATACTGGAGATGGCCATTATGAGTATCGGGTAATGCCTTTCAGACTCAGCAGTGTTCCGGCAGTCTTCCAGGAATTCGTCAATGACATATTCCCAAAGTGCTCTACTTTTGTGTCGTGGTGTACTTGAACAACATCCTGGTGTTCTCCCCAGATAAACCTACACACAGAAATAATGTTCACCAGGTGCTGCATAGACTTATGGAGAATCGCCTTTATGGCAAGTTCAAGAACTGCCTTCCTTGCCTCTCCTAGGCTACATAATCTTGGTCACCGTCTTGTGGATGGACCCAGACAAGGTATCGGCAGTGCTGAGGTGACCTTGGCCTGATGGATTAAAAGCAATTCAGCTGTTCCTTGGTTTCCCCAAGTATTATTATCAGTTCATCACAGTTCTTGTCTTATATTCTCCCCATCCCAGCAATGACCTGCAAGGGAGTGAATCCTGAAGATTGTACTCAAAAATTAGAATGTGTATTCATTACTTTCAAGCCGAATTTGTCTTCGGCTCCAGTGTTGCATAGACTGGAAACTAGTACACAGTTTTTTCTGGAAGTGGATTCTTTGTCCTCTGGTGCCAGTGCGGTTCTTAAGGGGGTGTTACACGCAGCGATATCGCTGGTGAAAGCACCCGCCCCCGTCGTTTGTGCGTCATGGGCAAATCGCTGCCCGTGGCGCACAATATCGTTCAGAGCTGTCACACGGGACTTACCTGCCTAGCAACATCGCTGTTGCCGGCGAACTGCCTTTTTAAGGGGGAGGTTTGTTTGATGTCACAGCGGCGTCACTAAGTGGCCTCCCAATAGAAGCGGAGGGGGCGGAGATGAGAGGGACGTAACATCCCGCCCACCTCCTTCCTTCCGCATTGCCGGTGGCCGCAGGTAAGCTGTACTTCGTCGTTCCCGAGGTGTCACACGTAGCGATGTGTGCTGCCTCGAGAACGATGAACAACCTGCGAGCTCAACAATCAATGATTTTTTGAAAAGGAACAACATGTCAACGATGGACGATAAGGTGAGTATTTTCCATCGTTAACAGTTGCTCCTTGCTGCCACATGCAACGTCGTCACTAACGATGCCGGATGTGCGTCACGGAATCCGTGACCCCGGCGATATATCGTTAATACATCGTTGTGTGTAATGGGGCCTTTACACAGAAGTTGGCTGCTGCGAACACGGTAACCTGCGATTTCTTTTCCAGGGCCTTCTCCTTCGTAGCGCAACTACTTCAAAGGCGACCGAGAACTGTTGGTGATCAAGATGGTGTTGGAGGAGTAGCAATAGCTTCTGGAGGGAGCTGTGCATCCAGTCATCATCTTCATTGACCACAAATACTTCTCCTATCTTCAGACAGCTCAGAGGCTGAATCCGTGACAAGCCGGATGTTGTTATTTTTCACCTGCCTTGATTTCGTCCTGCATTTCCATCCAGTCGAGAAGAATGTGAAGGCAGATGCACTGGCCAGGTCCTTTCTGCTTGTTAATCAAGAAGAGGAGCCTCAGCACATTATTGAGCCTCCAAAATGCTCACTGGGGCTCTATTTCACATTGCCTTGAGTTACTCAAGGTAAGATGTTCACTGTGGAGGCAGACTTTTTCTTTGGTTGGGTCATTCCTCCAAGCTGGCCAAAAGAAGTTCCTTCAGATGATCTCTTGGCATTACTGGTGGCTAACGCTGTGGCAAGATGTTGTTGCGTTTATTTCAGCCTGTCCCTGATGTGTCCTTAACAAGACCCTTAAGAAGCTCCCTGCTGGATGTCTACTGCCTCTAACCATGCCAGCTGCTCTTTGGCATCATATAGTGATGGACTTTATCACTTCTGGGTGGTAGTGAACATGTCTGTGACCACAGTTGACCTGACTGCGGGATTGTAGAACTGTGGGTCACGGCCGTGTGCCGCAGTCCGAAAATCCGGCAGCACTTTCACGGAGGGCAGCAGGGTAGCCCCCAATGTGACCTCAGATGGCCAGACAGCCAAACTGCTGGATTGTGGGTCACGGCTCTGTCCCACAGTTTGACAGTCTGGCAGTCATGTCACCTAAGGTCACACTGTGGGAACCCGGGTGTGACCTATGTTAAAATAAGTGATGTCACCTGCTCACAGCCAGGTCCCCCTCAGCTGTCAGTGATTCCCGGAGCCTGTAGAGAATTGACATGTTTTCCCTCTCTTTAGTATCTGGATCGTTGTGGGACTTCGTATAGATTATGTCGGATCTGCAAGGATGTTTTGGGGTAAATAAAGGGGTGAAAGAGGGTGTGTGTATTTTATCTTACATAAAGGATTTTTTGTGTGTTTATGTTTTATTTCTTTTCACTTACAGGATTAGTAATGAGGTGTCTCCTAGATCCTTAAGAAGCTCCCTGCTGGATGTCTACTGCCTCTAACCATGCCAGCTGCTCTTTGGCATCATATAGTGATGGACTTTATCACTTCTGGGTGATAGTGAACATGTCCTTGACCTCAGGTGACCTGACTGCGGAACTGTAGGACTGCGGCTCACGGCCGTGTTCCACAGTCCGAAAATCCGGCAACACTTTCACTGAGGGCAGCAGGGTAGCACCCAGTGTGACCCCAGGTGACCAGACTGCCAAACTGCTTGATTGTGGGTCATTTTTTACAGTAATTTCCCTGGCAAAAAACAGTTTTTTGTTTGTATGAAAAAGTATCTGGGAAATTCCATGGGGGTTCCTACTAGAGTTGAGCGCGGTTCGCGGTTCGAGGTTCTCCAGTTCGCGGCTCGAGTGATTTTGGGGGGTGTTCTAGATCGAACTAGAACTCGAGCTTTTTTTGCTAAAATTCGATAGTTCTAGATACGTTCGAGAACGGTTCTAGCAGCAAAAAGCAGGGCTTTTTACAGCTACAGTGTGCAGGAGCCATCGCTGGCAGCCTGCCAGAAGCTGGTAACCAAGATAAACATCGGGTATCCAACCAAAGCGCTTTGGTTAGTAACCCGATGTTTATCCTAGTTACGTGCAGGAAGCCCACACTTCCCCGCTCAGCTCGCTCCGCCCCCTCCTGCCCGCGGCATGTACACATACATACACACACACACACACACACACACACACTGCTCACATGGCCCCGCTCGGCTTACCTGCGGTGATGAAGTCCCGCCATCCCGACCTCAGCGCTGTCACTGTCCTCCATGGCCACCGCTTGTCACATCATCTTCTCTCGCTTCCGACCCGAGACTGACTAGCGGTGACATCACGGGCCTCTCGCGATACTTGGCTGTGAAGGCGGCGGTCATTGAACTCAGTGACAGGTGCTGTCAGTGTGCTGGAGATCAGCGCAGGTAATGTACCTCGCTGACAGCAGCACTTGTCATCCCCTGCAGTGACTTGGGCTGACCTATTGATGTTAGCTCAGGTCACTGCACTGCTCTCCCAGCCAATGGGGAACATTCTGCTCTTCATTGACTGGGACAGTGTGGATCGTCATGGCAACCCCTTGGATTACACCAGACCTGGATTTGTTTTTCTTTCTAATAAATTGGTTAAAGAGGGAATGTTTTGGGGAGTGTTTTTTCAAATAAAAATGTGTTTGTCGTCTATTTTTTTTTATTACTGACTGGGTTGGTGATGTCGGGTATCTGATAGACGCCTGACCTCACCAACCCCAGGGCTTGATGCCAGGTGACATTACACATCTGGTATTAATTTTCTTTCAAGAAAGATAGTTTAGAAGTACAAACGTGAGAAAATTATAAACAAACTCCTAAAATTACCAATTTTTTATTATCAACGTTTTAAAAGGGAAAATCCCAACATCAAATTTATAATACAAATATCAATATCAAAAAAGTACAGGGGAGGGGCCTGACCCTCGATTGACCCTAAAACTCGCCCCTTCCTTGCCGCGGAGGTCGGCACCCTAGAGGCCTGCGCAGTTGGCGCCCCCGCTCAACGAAGACTATCCCTCCGGGCCCTAAATGACCCTAACAAATGAGGTGATAGTACTATGAGGAATGATTTCCAATATTTGAACCAACAATAATATCTCAAATATGCATAAAAATATATACACTGTCACCAATATAATTAAATTAGAGACAATGATAGGGTGCAATGACCCAGGAAAAAACCATTCAAAGATGAACTAATGGTTCAAAACACAAACCGCCCGACGCGTTTCCCCTCATCTATATGAGGTTCTTCAGGGGTGGAAAATTTAGTCAGTTCAAAATTAACACAATAGACAATCAGATGTTGGTAGTCCTAAATCACACTGAGAGCTAATTGTCCCCAGAACATATACAGTCCCAATAAGTATAAGATAGAGCCTGATGACTCACACCCATCAGGTTAAATAATCAAATAGGGTATTCAATTGCATATATAATGCTGGGACAGGGGGCAAAAAGCAACAATTATTCAAATATACAGCATTAGCTACTTAGCTTAAGCCTCAGTGTGCGATAGATAAGGACAATCTTCACTGGACTCTCTGGATAAAGAGCGGGTCCAATATCCCCATATCAGCAGCAGATAAACTCCTCAGTTTGCCATCCTCCGGTTTAGAAGCAATCAGAGTGCTATGGTGCAAATTCAGTAGGGGAGAGAGGAAGCCCGCATATTGCTCACCTATTTATAAAACAACCTAAACACCTTCTCACCTGTGATAAGGCCAATGGTTAACCCCTTCTAGCTCGTTCACTGGAAGCACATGCTCAGGCGGATCGCACTTGTTCTGAACGCAGTACTTCCGCATCTCAACGTGCCGCGGTCATGTGATCGGGAATCCCCGATGACGTCAGCACGCGCCGTAGCTACCGCCCACTGCCAAGCACCAGATTGAACAGAAAGGCTGCGGTCACGTGAGCGGAGAACCCGGTGACGCGCACCCGCGCATGCGCACCACATGCGTCCCACACTGGAACGCTAATAGTGGAAGCCCAGAGGGACAATTGAGAAATCTGCACCACCAGTCACGCCCCCTCCCCTCTCAGGCCAACAGAGAGAGGAGAGAAGGAGTATCGTTATTAGAGTCTCTAGATGAAAAAGTGGTGCTGGGGACAGGATGTTCTGTATAAAATAGAGATAACTCAGGTCAGCCATTGTGGAGGGGATACAGGAATTAAGGTGAGACAATAGAAAAGGATTTTTTCTCTTGTGTAAATTAGAGTCCCTATCCCATTAAAGGTAACTATGATAGAAAGATAGATATCAAAAATATAAACCTAATATTAGGTGAATAATAAGACGCCAAATCCTTTGCGGAATAATAGGCATGGCAGGAAGCGGGGGCTAAACAGAATAGGGCAGATTTGCGGGCAAAGGCAGCAAGGAGAAAACCCACCAAAAGCTCTGGGACTGATGGGCATGCAAAAAGGGAGGTGCTATAAAAACATCCAAAATGTAGCTGTTCATTAAGTCCAGATGGACTCACAGTACACAGCCTGTGAATCCATCGGGCCTCCTTCTGCAGGATGAGTCTGTCCCAATTCCCGCCCCTATTCGGCGGTGGGACCACCTCGATGGCATTAAAGGTAAAACCGTCCAGTCCACCTCCATGCTCCATCCTAACATGCCTTGATATTGGAGTATCCCTGGCATTCCTTATATCTCCAATATGGTCTCCTATCCGTTTCTTGAATTCGCGCTTTGTTTTCCCTACATATTCCTTCCCACAGTCACACCTGAACCGGTAGATCACACCCACCGTGGTGCAGTTCGCAAATTGTCTATTGAAGTATGTTCTCCCTGTTACTTCACTGAGGAACCGATCTCCCCGTTGGACAAATCTACAAAAAGTGCATCTCCCGCACCTAAACGTGCCCACTTTCCTGGTGTCCAGCCAGGTTGATCCAGATGGAGAGCCATAATTGCTATGGACCAACCTGTCTCTGATGGTTCTACCTCGTCTGAATGTGATAGAGGGGGAGGGAGATATAGAGTCTGCAAGAACCGGATCTGCCTTCAGGATATCCCAATATTTTCCAAGAATCCTACGAACATCCTCCGACCGGTCATCAAAATCCCCGATAATTCTCATCACTTGTGTGGTATCCCTGATCCTTGTCTGCAAGGTGGTACTTCTCGGTGTCATAACCGCGTTCCTATATGCTGCACTTAATACCTGTTCAGGGTAACCCCTGTGAAGGAACCTCCTCTTGAGATCGCTCGCTTGATGGTAAAAATCAGTATTGGAGGAACAGTTCCTTCTCATCCGAAGGTATTGCCCTCTCGGTATTCCTCTCCTAAGACTCAGGGGGTGGTGGCTCTGCCAATGGAGAAAGCTATTAGTTGACGTGGGTTTGCAAAAGGTCCTAGTTTGGATCTTGCCCTGGGCATCCCTAAAGATTGATATGTCCAAAAAAATCAATCTTATCCTTTTGAAAATCTGATGTGAACCTCAAGCCCAAGTTGTTCTTATTTAGATCTTCCACGAATCTCCTAAACTGTAGTTCTCCACCCGACCACAATACCAGCACGTCATCAATATAACGCCCCCAGAATGTTATATGGGGGCTCCACCAGGACGTTTCCTCTCCAAACACGATGGTATCCTCCCACCAGCCCAGGTAAAGGTTAGCGTAAGTGGGAGCACATGGGCTCCCCATCGCTGTACCCCTGAGCTGGTGGAAAAATTTCCCATCGAATCTGAAAACATTATGTTTAAGGATAAAGTCCAAGGTGGCTATGATGAACTGATTATGTGCAGAGAACTGTGTACCTCTTGTACTGAGGAAATACTCCACCGCAGTGGAGTATATCTGGTATTAACCCCATATATTACCCCATTTGCCACCGCACCAGGGAGCGGGATGAGCTGAGGCGAAGCACCAGGATTGGCGCATCTAATGGATGCGCCACTTCTGGGGCGGCTGCGGCCTGATATTTTTAGGCTGGGGAGAGTCCAATAACCATGGACCTCCCTAGTCTGAGAATATCAGACCCCAGCTGTCCGCTTTACCTTGGCTGGTGATCTAATTTTGGGGGGACCCCTACGTGTTTTTTTTTTTTAATTATTTATTTAATTTAAAATAACAGCGTGGGGTGCCCTCAGTTTTGGATTACCAGCCAAGGTGAGGTTGCCAGCTGTGGTCTGCAGGCTGCAGCCGTCTGCTTTACCCTAGCTGGCTACAAAACTAGGGGGAACCCTACGTCATTTTTTTTCATTTTTTTGGCTAAATACAAAGCTAAGCACCCCTTAGTGCCACATGAAAGTACACAAAAAAACCGGAAGGCACACGGATGACAAACAGATGACATACGGACCGTCTACGGAACGGAAACGGATGCCACACGGATGCACCCGTGAAAAAAAATGGACTGCTTTTTGCAGACCGCAAAAATGGATCGGTCGTGTTAATGTAGCCTTATTCTGATCTGCCGTTTATAAACAGCAGGCAGAAATAAGTGAATAACGCCCCCCAGCGTCAGAAGATCTTCGGGGTTTCAGGGCTAGCTGAGATCCTGGAGATCATGATTCAGGACGGTTTTTCCGGCCCCCGCTCACGTGATCACAGGTATACACCGTACACCGATGATCACGTTACAGTAAATGACAGCGCCAGTAAAAAATTATTTATCTCCCATCTGGCATGAACAAACACTTCTCCATTTCTTCTCCACTTCTTCTCCACTTCTCCACTTTTTCTCCATTTTTTCTCCACTTTTTCTCCATTTTTTCTCCACTTTTTCTCCACTTTTTCTCCACTTTTTCTTCACTTTTTCTCCACTTTTTCTCCATTTTTTCTCCACTTTTTCTCCACTTTTTCTCCATTTTTTCTCCACTTTTTCTCCACTTTTTCTCCACTTTTTCTCCACTTCTTCTCCACTTTTTCTCCACTTTTTCTTCACTTTTTCTCCACTTTTTCTCCATTTTTTCTCCACTTTTTCTCCACTTTTTCTCAACTTTTTCTCCATTTTTTCTCCACTTTTTCTCCACTTTTTCTCCACTTTTTCTCCTTTTTTTCCACTTTTTCTCCACTTTTTCTCCACTTCTTCTCCACTTTTTCTCCACTTTTTCTCCACTTTTTCTCCATTTTTTCTCCACTTTTTCTCCACCTTTTCTCCACTTTTTCTCCATTTTTTCTCCACTTTTTCTCCACTTTTTCTCCACTTTTTCTCCACTTTTTTTTCCACTTTTTCTCCATTTTTTCTCCACTTTTTCTCCACTTTTTCTCCATTTTTTCTACACTTTTTCTACACTTTTTCTACACTTTTTCTCCACTTTTTCTCCACCTTTTCTCCACCTTTTCTCCATTTTTTCTCCACTTTTTCTCCACTTTTTCTCCACTTTTTCTCCACTTTTTTTTCCACTTTTTCTCCACTTTTTCTCCACTTCTTCTCCACTTTTTCTCCACTTTTTCTTCACTTTTTCTCCATTTTTTCTCCACTTTTTCTCCACTTTTTCTCCATTTTTTCTCCACTTTTTCTCCACTTTTTCTCCACTTCTCCACTTTTTCTCCACTTTTTCTACATTTTTTTCTCCACTTTTTCTCCACTTTTTCTCCACTTTTTCTCCATTTTTTCTCCACTTTTTCTCCACCTTTTCTCCACTTTTTCTCCATTTTTTCTCCACTTTTTCTCCACTTTTTCTCCATTTTTTCTCCACTTTTTCTCCACCTTTTCTCCACTTTTTCTCCATTTTTTCTCCACTTTTTCTCCACTTTTTCTCCACTTTTTCTCCACTTTTTTTTCCACTTTTTCTCCATTTTTTCTCCACTTTTTCTCCACTTTTTCTCCATTTTTTCTACACTTTTTCTACACTTTTTCTACACTTTTTCTCCACTTTTTCTCCACCTTTTCTCCACCTTTTCTCCATTTTTTCTCCACTTTTTCTCCACTTTTTCTCCACTTTTTCTCCACTTTTTTTTCCACTTTTTCTCCACTTTTTCTCCACTTCTTCTCCACTTTTTCTCCACTTTTTCTTCACTTTTTCTCCATTTTTTCTCCACTTTTTCTCCACTTTTTCTCCATTTTTTCTCCACTTTTTCTCCACTTTTTCTCCACTTCTCCACTTTTTCTCCACTTTTTCTACATTTTTTTCTCCACTTTTTCTCCACTTTTTCTCCACTTTTTCTCCATTTTTTCTCCACTTTTTCTCCACTTTTTCTCCACTTTTTCTCCATTTTTTCTCCACTTTTTCTCCACTTTTTCTCCATTTTTTCTCCGCTTTTTCTCCACTTTTTCTCCACTTTTTCTCCATTTTTTCTCCACTTTTTCTCCACTTTTTCTCTACTTCTTCTCCACCTCTCCACTTTTTCTCCACTTTTTGTCCATTTTTTCTCCACTTTTTCTCCACTTTTTCTCCATTTTTTCTACACTTTTTCTACACTTTTTCTCCACTTTTTCTACACTTTTTCTCCACCTTTTCTCCACTTTTTCTCCATTTTTTCTCCACTTTTTCTCCACTTTTTTTCCACTTTTTCTCCATTTTTTCTACACTTTTTCTACACTTTTTCTACACTTTTTCTACACTTCTCCACTTTTTCTACACTTTTTCTTCACTTTTTCTCCATTTTTTCTCCACTTTTTCTCCACTTTTTCTCAGCTTTTTCTCCATTTTTTCTCCACTTTTTCTCCACTTTTTCTCCACTTTTTTTCCACTTTTTCCCCACTTTTTCTCCATTTTTTCTCCACTTTTTCTCCACTTTTTCTCCACTTCTTCTCCACTTCTCCATTTTTTCTCCACTTTTTCTACATTTTTTCTCCACTTTTTCTCCACTTTTTCTCCACTTTTTCTCCATTTTTTCTCCACTTTTTCTCCATTTTTTTCCTCCTTTTTTTCTCCACTTTTTCTCCATTTTTGTCTCCACTTTTTCTCCACTTTTTCTCCACTTTGCTGCTGTTCTGCAGCTGCTGTCTGTCTGTATGGAGAAGAGCAGACAGCAGCTGCAGAACTACAAGGCTCAGCATACTCCATCCAGGACTGTATGCAGAAGTTTTTTGCCCACCAAAAAAATGACGTGGGCTTCGCCATATTTTTGTATGCTAGCCAGGTACAGCAGGCAGCCACGGGCTGCCTCCAACCCCCAGTTGCCTATTTGTACCCGGCTGGGAACCAAAAATATAGGGAAGCCCGTTTTTTAATTATTTCACTTATTTCATGAAATAATTAAAAAACAAATGACGTGGGCTTCGCCCCATTTTTGTGTCCAGCCAGGTACAACTAGGCAGCTGGGGATTGGAATCCGCAGTACAGGTTAGCCCGAGGTTTCTGGGCGCCTCTGCTGCGAATTTCAGTCCGCAGCCGTCCCAGAAAATGGCGCTCTCATAGAAGCGTCATCATCTGGCGCTGTATCCAACTCTTCCAACAGCCCTGGAGCCGGGTGGCTTGTTGGGTAATCATGAGTTAATACTGGCTTTGTTTTACTAGCCAGTATTAAGCCAGAGATTCTTAATGTCAGGCACGTTTGACCCGGCCATTAAGAATCTCCAATAAAGGGTTAAAAAAAAGACACCACACAGAGAAAAAATACTTTAATAGAAATAAATACACAGACACATTAGAGACTCCATCTTTATTACCCCCTGTCAGCCCTCCACAATCCTGCTCTTCTGTCTTTCTTGTTCAACAAATGCAGCTCTGCTACATCACTGCTGCATGGGGGAAGACGCTGCTTCCCGTGGAGCATTCACTCCGTGAAAGCTGCACGAGAAGCAGCGTGCAGCCTTCACTCCATGAGTGATCAGTGCTGCTAGCGGTAACAGCGGTAACGCTGACAGACGCGTTACCATAGCAACGGTGCTCCCGGAGCCGCGGTTAGCGGTGACGTCACCGCTAACTGCGTTGCTATGGCAACGGTGATCTCCGTTAATGACCGGCTGTGTCAGCCAGTCCCTAACGGAACGGGGAGTCGACCGTGTGCTACAGCATGTCGCCGGTACACGGTGATACACAAATGTGCACCGTGTACCGAAGAGATGCACTCGCAGGTCCTACATGACGCATCATAGTCATGTGACCAGTCTGTAGCCAATGAGATAATAGCCACGTGACTGGTCACATGGCTATTTTGACGTCACGATAGGTCCTGCATCTCTGCTGGCAGTGCCGGTCACCGGGAGGATTCAGCGATCATCGGATGGAATAGCGGCAGGAGACAGAGTGCAGGAGGGATCGCAGGGACCGGTAAGTGTTATGGCAATGTTTATTAACTGTTTGTGTACATTTATAATGCATTTTTATGTGTTTGTGATTGCCTCCCATTATAGCCTATTGGTTTGAGTTCGGTTCGTCGAACGTTCGATGAACCGAACTCAAACGGGAGCTCCGTTCGGCGAACCGACCTCGAGCCGAACCGCGACCGGTTCGCTCATCTCTAGTTCCTACACTACCATCCTACCTTGGGGACTTCTAAACAAGATAACACCTTTATGCTGAGGGGAGCATTACAAATAACTAAGGAATCATAGCTATTGGTTGGTCATGGGGTATGAAACCTCAGGACTTAAGGCCGCTTTACACGCTACGATTTATCTGACAATATGTCGTCGGGGTCACGGTTTTTGTGACACACTTCCGTCATCGTTAGCGACGTCGTTGCGTGTGACACCTACGTGCGAGTCCGAACGATCGCAAATAGGGTGAAAATCGTTGATCGTTGACACGTCGTTCAGTTTCAAAATATTGTTCGTCGTTTGGAATGCAGCAGACATATTGCTTCGTTTGACACCCTGCCAATGACGAACAACATCCACACGACCGCCTTGGTCAAACAATATATCGCTGAACGATGTAGCATCGTTTGTGAAATGTGTACGTGTGACCGCTACAAAATGACCTATAAGCAATCTCAACAAATCGTAACAACGATCTGGGCGTGTCACATCGCTAATGAGATTGCTAGCGTTATTGTTGTGTGTAAAGCAGCCTTTAGTGCCTCGAAGGATCCAAGAACCAAAAGCCATTCTGCCTTTGGCAGCGTACCTAGCACGGACTAGGCAGAAAATAGAATCTTTGCCTTTATTGTAGCAAAGCTTAGATATGAATTTGTTATGGGCAACCTCAAACCATGAACTGTCGGGCATGGCTCTAATGATCGAATAATCAGTCCAGTCCTGATTCAAAGCTAAGCTATTATAATGTTCCATGTATTCCTTCACTAATGTTAGAATTAATCTATCAGACCGGTCCGGTCTGTTCTTGAAACTTTTTGGAGGAAAAAAACACCATTAATTTTCCTTACAATCAGCTGGCACAATTTACGTTCTGTTTCAGCAGTCTGAGAACGTAGAAGGGCTTCGTCTTTCAGTATTGTCTGCTTTAATTTCAGGAGTCCAGACAATAGAGTGTGAATATGAATTTCCAATTACTCATTCTGCTTTTTAACTCCTGGTTTGCAAATTAGATAATATTTAAACAGTTCTTTCTTTGCTTGGCAAACTATAAAAAGACCTATTTTGATTGTATGATTAGACAATACAAGCATGGGAAAAGATAGCGAAACATGAATAGATTACGCAGGGAACGGAGGAATGGTGATTTTATCATTCGGTGAAACAATAAAGGTGTAGCTGTCTTAAAAAGCTCTTAATACAAAAGAAAGTAAGACATTTTTCTCTAATCTGACTTGTTTACTCAAGTACCATTGAACGGTATAATATCTTGATAGGATTGACTTATTTTCCTCCAATGTGTTGTTGATGGCTGACCTTATTAAAAGAGTTGTATTTTTGCCAGTGAAAATGTTATCAAAATTGATTTGTAAACTGGAGATAAAATTGGCATCTGACCATGTTTTATTTTTATTCTTACTGTGAAGTCAATATGTAATATGTACTGATAAGGAAAAAGGAGCTCTCTTCTGAAATGAGCAGTCATAGCTTAATAGTCCAATTTCTGCCTTTATTGTTACATAGAGATTTTATATTGAGTATTGATTATCGGGGACTATAAAGTTAGACCCATGTACATATACTCCATTGGCAGATATGAAAGTCAGAAAGGCGGGTGGTCCCAATTTATGTCAGAACTGCGAGCCGTTCTGTAAGCAACATTAAGTGAACCTGTCAGGTCCCCTATGCACCCAGAATCATGAGTAGTTCTAAGTGCATATTGCTAATCTCTGCCTAACCATCCCTGTATACACTAGTGTGACGCCCTGGCCTATCAGGTCGTCACAGGGTATTGTGCAATTTGCCCTTCTGTACAGTATCCACCTCCTCCTTGGTTATGGGTCCCTGACCTTTGGTGTTGCCAAGAACAAGCTAATAAAAATCCTAGGAACACTCTGCACCACACCCACCAAACACACCAGTGGCCGACCTGAGTGGAATATGGTCGCCCACTTGGGGGGTTGGTTAAAAGGAGGTCAGGAGTGTTAGGAGACAGACAGTTGAGTGGCGACTCTCGAGAGGAAAGGTCAGGAGCTGGGCTCCTTGAGACTACTAGGTGGCAGACGTTGGTCTGGGCCTGGTAGGAGCTGGACCCTGGTCGCAGGGGATCGTGACAAGGGGCACGGACTTTCGAGGAGGACAGCTGGTGGCCTTGTGCTATCACCGGGCAGGGGCCAGGGCACGATGGGGTACGTGGACCCTAGGTCAGGAAGGAGCTTCAGGTGTCCTCACAATTTACCCGACGAGGACGGAGCCTTCAAGATCCGTTCTCTACCCACTCCAAAATCAGGGTACTAGCGCAACGAGGGGGATAGGACTTTCCCACTACATGGTCCAGAAAATCCCAAGCCTGAACCCTGAGAGCAAGCTCACCCAGTTATCCATACTGGTGAGTGGGACCCGATTAGTTTTACACTAAAGGGACCAACCAGAAGACTAGGTGCCAAGGCAAAGGTCACAGACTAACAGGCAATGCCAACGGGCATGGGATCCAGGCGTATTTAACATCTATTGCGGCCCCCCATATATATTTTTTGTCAATTTGGTTATTTGATCCATAGGCTGGCTTATCTGCATTCTATGCATTATTTTCACATGATATTACCTCTTGAGTCTGACCCTTCGGACACCCCCCCCTGTTTTTATTGTGATTTTACAAGCACTCTCTGTACCCTGTGTTTTTCGGATTGATATCTCTTTAATGAATTTTGTATACTTACTAATAAAATTGCATCTCATCATGAAATGAAACAAATTTTTGTGTATTTAATTTGATAGAGGTGTGATAAATATGAGATATGAAGGTCTTTCTGCCCTTTTCGTGCTCCCTCTCAGCGGCAGCGGTGTCCAGAACTTTGGTTTACCACAGTTGTTGGTGTCAGCGTTATTGGACTAAGTGAGTACTCATGGTTCTGGGTGTATATTGCACCTGACAGGTTCACTTTAAGCTATCCATGTGTTACATTAATCTGAAGGTACCTCATGTAATCCTAGAACTATATTTTGAAATACTGTGGTTAGCTAAAGCAGTGGTTTATTTACTACTCTATTCTGAAAGAGGTTGTTTTAATTAGACATCCTCTGTCTATCTATCTATGTATCCACCCAAAACTTGCATGCATATATAATATATAGACATATTGTATATACACAGCTGGTGAAGTGAGTATTGAACACGTCACCAATTTACTAAGTAAACATATCTCTAAGGGTGCTATTAACATGATTTTCTCACCAGATGTTTGTAACAACTCATCCAATCCACGCAGGCAAAGAGATCAAACCATGGATGTTCATCAGTTAGTGATGTGTAAAAATGAGAAATGACAAAGGGAAAAAGTATTGAACACAGTGAGTTTTATTTAATACTTTGTATAAAAGTCTTTGTTGTTGATGACAGCTTTAAAGCGGGCTTTACACGCAACAACATCGCTAACGAGATGTCGTTGGGGTCACGGAATTCGTGACGCACATGGGGCCTCGTTAGCGATGTCGTTGCATGTGAAACGCAGGAACGACCGTTAACGATCAAAATTACTTACCTAATTGTTGATCGTTGACCAGTCATTCCTATCCCGATTTTCGTTGCTGTTGCAGGACACAGGTTGTTTGTCGTTCCTGCGGCAGCACACATCGCTATGTGTGACACCACAGGAATGAGGAACATCACCGTACCTGCGGCCGCCCGCAATGAGGAAGGAAGGAGATGGGCGGGATGTTTGACCCGCTCATCTCCGCCCCTCCGCCTCTATTGGGCGGCTGCTTACTGACGCCACTGTGACGCCGAACAAACCGCCCCCTTAGAAAAGAGGCGGTTCACCGGCCACAGCGACGTTGCTAGGCAGGTATGTGTGACGGGTGTAAGCGATGTTGTGCGCAATGGGCAGCGATTTGCCCGTGATGCACAACCGATGGGGGCGGGTGCTTTCACCAGCGACATCGCTAGTGATGTTTCTGTGTGTAAAGCCCGCTTTAGACTTCATGAAGAAACTAGCCGCATGCATTGCTCAGGTAAGATTTTGGCACATTTTTCCCCACACAAACAGCTGTCAAATTCAGAAGGTCATGTGTGCTCCTTCTGCGAAATCTGAGCTTTCGTTCCTTTCATAAATTTTCTCTCTCACAGGGTTTTTCCACAAACTTTTCTGACTGTCATGTAGGTGTCAAGCTCTGTTCATATTGCAGATTCTGACGCTCTACCCAATAGATTCTCTGGTGTCTGGGATCAACACAGGCAACTTCAGGCATTGACCTGTTGTGTCCTGAATCATAGGCAGGCTAACAAGAGTTAATCTCTTCTAGTCTGCTTGTTAGGTTCCTTTGGTCACATGTGGCAGGGAGGCCAATCACATCTGCTCCCCTTCTATTTAAGCCGGGTGAAATCTGCTACCTATGCCAGCTATAGTTTCTATGTTGGTCTGTGTGGAGTGGTGTCCCACATGCTCTGGAGGAAATTTTTCTATTTGCATGTTGCAGTTGTGGAAGTTTATCCTTGTTATTTTGTAGCTTCCTTCCTTCTCTTGTGTTTCCTCTTGAATCCTTTATTGTCTTTACCTGTTTGTGCGCACTGTGTGACAGAGTTTTACTTTTTCCCATGTCTCTCTATATCTGAGACTTTCATAACACTTCTGTTCTGTCAATCCCTCAGAGGAGGGAGAGGGGGAAACAGATGAGGACTGGTCAGGAGCAGGGCGAGGAAGGAGACTCAGGCATTTCTACCATTAGGGGTATCCCTGAGAATTGGGATAGCATAGGGCCCCCTAGCTTAAAGGACAGCTTTTGGGGCACCAGTTACCTGCTAACCCAGAGTTATCGTGACCTTTTCTACTGGTCAGGTGGTTGGCTGAGCTATTCTAGCAGCTTTAGGCTATGTGCGCACAGTGCGTTTTTCGCGGCGTTTTTGCGCGTTTTTCGGGTGCGTTTTTGGCCTCAAAACTGCAGGACTTTGCTTCCCCAGCAAAGTCTATGAGTTTTCATTTTTGCTGTCCGCACACATCTGTTTTTTTTACCTGCGTTTTTGAGTTAAAAAAAAAAAATGGACATGTCAGTTCTTTCCTGCGTTTTTCTGCGTTTTCCCCCCATGCAATGCATTGGATAAACGCAGCAAAATGCAGGGATCAAAAACGCAGCAAAACGCAGCCAAAAACGCACCAAATCGTGGTAAAAACGCGTGCGTTTTTTGATGCGTTTTTTCGACGCAGGTGCGTTTTTGTGCGTTTTTAGCGGCCAAAAACGCACAAAAACGCAGCGTCATAAAGACGCAGTGTGCGAACCTAGCCTAAGTTTCTTTTTCTGTAACCAATTGAGAGTTTTCTTTGTTGCTGAAATGTCCACCCTTGTTTCATCCTTATCATTCTGGTAGATGGCAGCAGATTTTTTTAATCAAGAATGTCTCTGTGCATTTTAACAATTGTCCTTCTTTCAATTATTAGAAGTTTGCCAGTGTTTGATGCTGAAAAACAGCCCCACACTATGATGCTCCCACCTCTAAACTTCACTGTCGGTATGATGTTTTGGAGTGATATGCAGTGTCTCTTGGCATTCAAACAATGTGTGCAATATGTCATCTGAAGAATTTAAGTTTTGGTCTCATTTGAATTGACTATACTTTCCCAATATTTTACAGGCTTGTCTAAATATCATTGAGCAATGTTTAAATGGTCTTGAACATGCTTTTTATTCAGCAATGAAGTCTTGTGTGGTGAGTGTGCATACAGGCCAAGGAGGTTGAGTGTATTATTTATTGCTTTCTTTGAAACAACTGTACCAGCTGATTCCAGTTCTTTCTGTAGCTCTCTACAAATGCTTTTTGGCTTTTGAACATCTTTTCTGATAATTATTTTCACTCCTCTGTTTGAAATCTTGGGCAGGGCACCTAGTTGTTGTCAGTTGATGGTGAAATTATGTTCTTTACACTTTTGGATTATGGCTCACTGGAACCTTCAGTAGTTTAGAAATTATTATGTAACCAATGCTATTAGTATATTTTGCAACAATAAGGTTGTGAAGGTCTTGAGACAGCTCACTGGTATTACCCATCATGAGATGTTTTTGTGTGGCACCTTAGTAATGAGAAACCTTTTTATAAGCCATCAATTTAACCAGGTGATATTGTTTTTCACTAAGTGGCAGGATATCTTTTTACCTACTGAAAGATTTCACCTGTTGTCATAAGTTCCAATGGCTTTCACCTCCAATACTTTTTCCTTGTGTTACTTCTTCAACATAAGTTAGTTATTAAACATTTATTGTTTTATTTATTTGCCTGTGTGGATTAGACTGACATCTACTGTGACTTTCATGTCAACAGCACCTTTAGAAATATATGTACGTGACATCTTGAATATTTATTTCGTCCGCTGTATGTATATATGTATATTGTGAAATGGCGACTGGCCACATTGTAAATGGCTGGTATGTATCCCAAAGGTGGTTTTATTCTGGGATGTAAACCTGGATGTCTATGGTAGTACCTGTAGTGCCACAAGTTTTGTTAGGTATTCAAAAGGGCCAGGTTTACAGAAAGCCAAACCCACCCATCTCTCCAGCTATCTACATTCCCCCACCCATGGGTGTGTCTCTTGTTTTGTGAAATGGAGACAGTTGTTTGGCTCATGTCATTCTGTGAGAAGGAGCCTCTGGGAGAGGTGTGTGGACTGACAGAAGTTTGTGACAAAATTTCTACAGTTCCAGAAAAAATCTGAGTGAGACAGGCTTACAGGGACTGACTTGAGTCAGAGTGTGGAGGCTGCCAAACCTTCAGAAATGTAACATCAGTTAAAGGGTTTGTGTCTACTGACCACAGTCAGTGTGAATGGAGGCTGAAGATTCTACTGTGAAGAAGTTGTTCCAAAATGGTCTTGAAAACTCTGTCTCTAAGCCGGAAGAGGCTTTGTGATGTTAACAGGAGTGCAGTTTATGCAGTGTTAAATAAACCTGAACTTTTAATTAGAACTCTTCATATATACAGTATATATTTGGCCACAATTTGGTCATTTTCACTTAGGGGTCTGCTTACTTTGCTGCCAGCTGTTCAGACTTCAATGGCAGTGTGTTGAGTTATTTAGAGGGCACACCAAATTTACACTGTTACACAAGCTGTACACTGACTACTTTACATGGTATGAAAGTGTCATATCTTCAGTATTGATCCATGAGAAGATATAATATTTACAATAATATGAGGGATGCACTCACTTTTTGATATACTGTGTGTGTGTATATATATATATATATATATATATATATATATATATATATATATATATATATATATATATATATATATATATATATGTGTAAAGCCCCACAGGTGTTGTGTCGGTGCATTACCTTCAGGGACTCCACGTGGATGAAACAGTCTGGTCACAGGTAGGGAACCTTCTTTTAGGATTGTCGTGACGCCACTCTCGGTATTGTGGTCAGGGTGACCGCCACTGCAGATTAAGGGGTGCCTGGGGCTGATGGTGGGTGCAGTCAGTTGTAGTGGCCTCCCGAGAGTGAGGCAAGCCCCAGGGCCCTGTGTAGGTGTGTGGAACCACAAGGCGCAGAATGACTCAAACACAAGCAGGATGTCTTTCAGGGGTTTTACTCACATTAGGTGGCAGGGTGAGTAACCGGGCGTAGCTGGGATGAACCAGGCTGGAACCAGGCGTCCTTCAGGCTGACTTGTGAGGGTGGCTACTGACTCGCCTTCTCTAGCCCTTCTGTTGTTTGTGATGACCCTGACTTGCAGTCCCTACGGGGGTCACCCAGGGAAGTTGTTGCACCCCTCATTTTGGCCCGTTAGCTTGAAGCCTGGACCAGGTCATTCCGGCTGCTTGCCTCCTGTGAACTATGGGCCCTCTCTTTGCTACGTGGCTGCGGACTCTGTGGTGGTATGGTGTGGGCTTTAAGGGACCCACACCGGCACGTTTGGCAGAAGAAAGGTGAATCTATCTCTGCACTGGGACCTGTTACCCCTGCGGGCCTGGTACCTCCCTGGCAGTCCCCTTACTCTGCCACCCCTTTGCCTCTCTAGCCTTGGGTGGATTTCGGGTGGCACTACAAGGTGACCGATCTCCCCCGTCAGTAGTTACTGCGCATACGCTTTCAGCTTGTGTCAGACTCCAGGGTCTGCTGCATGCATCTGCTGTCCCTGAGCTCCACTCACTAACTGGCTCACTCGTGGGTTCTGCACGTCTGCTCTGTTTGAGCTCCACTTCCAGACTCCTCTCTCCTCAACACTGTGCTCCAGACTGTTTGTTCCTCCTTCTCTTCCTCTTTCCCCACTGTGCCTGCCTACGCCACCTAGCAACCAGGCTCTCCACCACACCCCTTGAGTGGACATGGAGGCCACGCCCCCTCCTGGAAGATCTCAGGAGTTCTCCCAAAGGTACATGTGTGAGACTTGATTACTATGCGCCTGTGTAGTCACACCTCGGTCAGCCTTCTGGATTACCTGTATTGTACTGCCCCCAGCATGGTTGCAGTACTCAGTGGTGCCTGACCAGGTCAGGGATGCCACATTCCCCCTTAGTTATCACCAGCACGTCCTCGGGCTGCAAGACAACATTTTAAAATGCATAAAACAGTAAAACATTGTAAAAACATTATAAAACCACCAGGTACCATACATCACCACCCTCCACCCACAAGTCCGTTAACCCACCCAAAACCCTCTCAGGAGGCAGGTCACCGGTCCTTTTGGTAACCAGGTCTGGGCCATCCGCTTCCCCAGACCTTTCCTCCAATCTTCCTCTCCCGTTAGCCGCGCCTTCATCCTCTTCTGGCAGAATGTAGAGACGGCCTCCTCAGTTGGTGCTGACCAGGTACTCTCTTTGTGGTGGAGAGCCAGGCCCCATAAACAGGCGTGCTCCCTGGTCACAGGCGAGCCAGGCCCCTAAACAGGCTGGCTCTGGTGGTTGTACCTCTGGGGTAACTATATACACTGCGAGAGTTTGTGGCTATAGCCAGTTCATAGCCTTTGGTCCTTAGATAAAGTGCACAAAGCCTGGTGCAAAGTAGCAATTTCTCAACATTAGTCTATGTGGGCGCATGCTTGAACTTGAACGTTGCAGAACTTCAAACTTTAACTTGCTGTACTTTACTTTATTTCTTCACTTTACTTGGACTTCTTGGTGACTGCAGGCTCCCAGACTACGTACATGCTTGGGGCCAGTACTGTCAGCTCTTCATCAGCAGAGGGTGTTGGGCTCTCTTCATCCCAGCGGGAGTACGGCAGCATCTCTGGCTCTGGGCCTCCCCTCCCCCTTAGTTCTCCTGAGCACTCCTCTTGCGGCAGCGCTGGGGATGGATTTTTGTCAGCAGGCCAGGGTGGTGGGCTTTTTAGCGTGGATGTTGCGGGAGTCATCCTGTGGGCATGTGGAGGGAGCAGATACCGGTCCACCATCTCCTTTGGATAATGAGCCTCTAGGTCGGCCTTCAGCCTCCAGTATTCGGGGTCCTTGCCCAGCGTGGGCGGGAGGTCCAATTCCTTGGGCTGGGGAGCGGTGTCTGCTCTGGCCTTACAGGCCGGGGTAGATGACCTTGCGGTCTTGTCTTGGCGGGCCATGCTCTGCATGGCGGCGGCCTGGTCTTGGCGGGCCGCGCCTGGCATGGTGGCGGCCTGGATCAGCGTCGCTGTTGCGGTCTCAATCAGGGTCGCAGCTGGAGTCTTAGCGGCCATCGCTACTGTGGCCGGTTCTTGGCGGGCCGGGCATTGCTGCGGCGGCCTGGGCTTGGCGGGCTGTGCCTGGCTTGACTGCGGCCTTGTTTGGAGTCGCTCCTGCGGTGTGGATCGGCGTCGCGGCTGCGGCAGGATCTTGGCAGGCTGGGCAGGGCATCACTGCGGCGGCCTGGGCTTGGCGGGGCACACCTGGCGTGGCTGCAGCCTGGTTCAGCGTCGCCGTGTCTGGCGTCTCTCCAGGGACCACGGGCATGGCAGCGGGGGTCGGGGCACTTGAGCGGGCAGGGGCAACACAGGACTCACCCATCGGTAGCATCATCGGGGTCTGAGTCGTCGCCGCTCGGTGTGGCACTTGTCGCGCGGTCCACCTCTCGTAGGCCCGAACCGCTGTAGCCATCTCCAGAAGCTACGTGCGTCCCTCTCTGATCTGCCGTACGATCCTGGCCTCCAGTCGGTCGCAGAACTGGGCAAGCTCCCGATCCCACCAGGCAGCGGAGCCTGACTCTGGGTCTCTGCGTTCAGACGCCGTCTCCTCTGCTTCTTCCTTCAGCTCTCTTTTCAGCAACCGGCCTGTCACTCCCTGTAGCTTTTCTTTTAATAGCAGACTTTTACTTTTTCTTGCAGCGCTGCTTCTTCCCGCCATCTCAGGACAGATCGGCCTCTCATCCTCTCTTGCAAGGTCAGCACACTGGAGGGCTTCTCTGGGTAGCCACACCTCTTCGTGGGCGGCAACTGATTCCAGCGCGGGCGTCTGTTGTTTTTCAGCGCGCTTTTCATGGTGGCAATATGGCGGCGCTTCCAATTTTTCAAGCGGACTGCCCAGGCACATAATCACCTGTCTGTACAGGTCTAGTCCTTATCCTGTTCTTGACGCCAGATGTGAAGCCCCACAGGTGTTGTGTCGGTGCATTACCTTCAGGGACTCCACGTGGATGGAACAGTCTGGTCACAGGTAGGGAACCTTCTTTTAGGATTGTCGTGACGCCACTCTCGGTATTGCGGTCAGTGTGACCGCCACTGCAGATTAAGGGGTGCCTGTGACTGATGGTGGGTGCAGTCAGTTGTAGTGGCCTCCTGAGAGCGAGGCAAGCCCCAGGGCCCTGTGTAAGTGTGTGGAACCACAAGGCGCAGAATGACTCAAACACAAGCAGGATGTCTTTCAGGGGTTTTACTCACGTTAGGTGGCAGGGTGAGTAACCCGGGCGTAGCTGGGATGAACCAGGCTGGAACCAGGCGTCCTTCAGGCTGACTTGTGAGGGTGGCTACTGACTCGCCTTCTCTAACCCTTCTGTTGTTTGTGATGACCCCGACTTGCAGTCCCTACGGGGGTCACCCAGGGCAGTTGTTGCTCCCCTCGTTTTGGCCCGTTAGCTTGTAGCCTGGATCAGGTCACTCCGGCTGCTTGCCTCCTGTGAACTATGGGCCCTCTCTTTGCTACATGGCTGCGGACTCTGTGGTGGTATGGTGTGGGCTTTAAGGGCCCCACACCGGCACGTTTGGCAGAAGAAAAGTGAATCTATCTCTGCACTGGGACCTGTTACCCCTGCGGGCCTGGTACCTCCCTGGCAGTCCCCTTACTCTGCCACCCCTTTGCCTCTCTAGCCTTGGGTGGATTTCGGATAGCACTACCAGGTGACCAATCTCCCCCGTCAGTAGTCACTGCGCATACGCTGTCAGCTTGTGTCAGACTCCAGGGTCTGCTGCATGCGTCTGTTCTCCCTGAGCTCCACTCACTAACTGGCTCACTCGTGGGTTCTGCACATCTGCTCTGTCTGAGCTCCACTTCAAGACTCCTCTCTCCTCAACACTCTGCTCCAGACTGTTTGTTCCTCCTTCTCTTCCTCTTTCCCCACTGTGCCTGCCTACGCCACCTAGCAACCAGGCTCTCCACAACACCCCTTGAGTGGACATGAAGGCCACGCCCCCTCCTGGAAGATCTCAGGAGTTCTCCCAAAGGTACATGTGTGAGACTTTATTACTATGCGCCTGTGTAGTCACACCTCGGTCAGCCTTCTGGATTACCTGTATTGTACTGCCCCCAGCATGGTTGCAGTACTCAGTGGTGCCTGACCAGGTCAGGGATGCCACATTCCCCCTTAGTTATCACCAGCACGTCCTCGGGCTGCAAGACAACATTTTAAAATGCATAAAACAGTAAAACATTGTAAAAACATTATAAAACCACCAGGTACCATACATCAGTCAGTGGTGCCTGACCAGGTCAGGGGCGCCACATATATATATATATATATATATATATATATATATATATATATATATATATATATATATATATATATATAAATTATGAAACACCCCAGGGCCTTGGGGTACTCGGTCCCAGATCTTGCATCACGGGGTCGTATCACGGGTGGCCGTTGCCCGGTTTCGTGACCCTGGGAATCGCTTAAAAAAGGGGAAAAATGTAAGGGAAAAATAAAATATTTTCGCGACGCCCCTTGCGGTATGCGGCTTTGTGGGGAAAGCCGCCGCTGCAAAGTCTCTCACTACTGGGGCTGGTGGTATTGAGCAGGTTGGATGTTATGGCTCTCCGCAAGTAGAGCTAGGCCCCAGGGGAGGATGATGGTGGTTGTAGTATGGTGATGCAGAGGTGTAGGAAGAATTCAGATGACACCGGGGCTGCGGTTTAACTTGTGCTTTACTCACTGGTTTGGAGTAGCTGCAACCCGGCTGCTGCTGGTTTCTACCAATCTGGGCCTCAGGTGATTCAGTATTCTCTTGGTCCCAGTGCCGGTGTAGTGACCTGGTGAGCTTTACTTCCTTGCAATCGTCTGTAGTTGGTGGGTCGCCGTGGCCTGAAGCTTTTTGGGGTCCCCTCCTGTTGTCACAGTCTTGGCCCGTATGGTAGGCGGCTTGAACCTCTCTTGGGTCGGACCTCTGTCCCCGTTCCAAGGTTCCCTCTTTGTTGCTGTGCCCCAGACACTAACGTTGGTGAGGAACCCTAATGATTCTCTCACCGGGCAGATTTATCAGGTGACCTTGAAGCATCTTTCTGTACTAGGGCTCTGCACCCCGCCGGTGCTTGGTCCCGTGAGTACTCACACCATACTCTCCCTGGCGACCATACGCCTTGAGCCCAACAAGTCACTTTACACTTTTTGTAAAAGTGACTTACTTTCTGATGGTCTTAGGACGGACCATCCGACTGACTTCAGACTCCCTGTCTGTCAAGATGTCTGTCTACTGTCCACTGCACTGACTAGCCCTTCCCCTTCCCAGGTGTCTGACTAGCAGATTGGATAAGTCCCGACCAATAGGTGGCCATCCATCAGATCCATCTCTAGCCTGTTACCCAGTCTGGGAAAAAGGGCCTGGATGTGTGTGTTCCACTGGTATTTACTGGCACTGTTTCTCCAGGTACCCGGGGTTAGCACCGCACCTGTTACTGAATGCAATACCTTTTGGCACCTGATGCCTCAGGGACAATATATATATATATATATATATATATATATATATATATATATATATACACACGTTTTGGGTAGATGGATAGCTATACGAGGGGCTGCTGATAAGTCTGGCTTTGTGATCTTTTTTTGTTTCTATGGTAACGAATGTTACATCACATGAAGCCTTATGTGTCTAATATACAGTGTGTTTTCAAAATTTTATGTTTGTTGCTTATAGCAACAGTATTCTACGCATGCGGGAAACAAAAATGGTGGAGTCTAATGCTATATTCACAGCAACTAAGATCAGAGGAGCAATAAAATCTACAGTTAAGAACTGGGTTGCCAAATTTAAAACGCGCTACTTCAGCACCAATGATGAGCAATGTCCTCAATGACTGAGAGTGGTTGTTGCTCTGGAGATGGTCGATGCTGTGTACAACCTCATACTGGAGAATCGACAAACGCAATTAGCAGACATCATGGGGATTTCCCGTGAACGTGTTTGTGTCATTATCCATGGACATTTGGACATGAGGAAGATATCTGCAAAGTGGGTTCCCAAATGTTGGACAACAGATCAGAGAAGCATGGAGAGTGAAAACTTCCCTGTCCATTTGTCAGCGTTTCCGCACTGATAAGAACTTCTTGGATCACCTGGTCACTATGGATGAAACCTGGATTTATTTGTATATCCCTGAAAACAAGGAACAGTCAAAGGAGTGGAGGCACAGTGGTTCTCCTTGTCTAAAGAAGTTCAGGGTGCAAAAATTAGCCACTAATGTGATGGCGCCTGTGTTCTGGGATAAGGAGGGCGTGCTGCTAGTGAACTACCTTCAAAAGGGTTCCACCATTAATGCAAGGTATAACATTGAACTTTTGGACCAATTGAAGGTAGCTTTGAAGGCCAAAAAGAACAGCTAGCTGTCCAAAGGAATCTTGTTCCTGCAAGACAATACCTCCGCTCACACTGCACAAGCGACCACGGCAAAACTGACAGATCTGGGCTTCTAGCTGGTTGATCACCCACCTTATTCACCAGATCTAGCTCCCTCCGACTATGATCTGTTTCCAAACCTGAAGAAACACCTCAAGGGTACCAAGTTTCACACCATTTCTGATGCCATGGCTGCTATGGATGCCTGGTTTGAGTCACAACCAAAATCATTCTTTTTGCTAGGCTTCCAAAACTTAGAATAATGATGTAAGAAGTGTGTTGACATCATTAGAGAGTGGAATAAATAAAGTTTCAACTGCCTATCTCGTATCTTTCTGGGTAAAGCCAAAGACTTATCAGCAGCCCCTCGTATACGTAGATTGGTGGATAGATACACAAACAAAAGGATACAGCAGCACACTGAACATGCTAAGATGTATGCAAATATTGAATATATGGAATTTACTCTGCATTACTGCAATATACAAAAGGCTTATAAGATGAACTATATTAGCACACAAATTGGCCAAATCATGAGAGCCCACCTGCCATTACAAGGCAACTGTTCTCTGGTAGGTCCCTATTCCTAATATTTATCAAACATGTCTCTCCTGTGTTAAAAGCCTACAAAAATAAGGGGCAAGTAGGATCCATCACTAATTAAAAACAGCCTTTGGCTAATTGGAAGAGCTCAGCCAAATATGAAGGCAGTCATCAACTCCATCAGCTACAAAAAAAAGTGCTGTAGCTTTCATTTGTATCTTGTGTAGTCGTAGCAGCTTGCACCTGTTCACACTTGCTATTCTGGTAGGAGATGCTAGGCAGATCTTTTTGTAGGTTACTATCAAAATGACTGTCTCCATATTTGTTGAGGACTCCTCCCTTCTGCTTATGATTGGTTAATCTTATGCAGAGGAAGAAGTACACGCCCCCAAAGTCAAATTTCTGGTAAAGCCCAATTGAACTGTAACATAGATTATTAGCTTGTAAAGTTTAGGTTATATCTCTGCAACGGAGAGGAAAAATTAAAAATGAAAAAGTACGTTTTACTCAGCTTTGCAGCCTCCATTTCCATGATGAGGTCACAATAAAATATGCTCTTTTATGTGGGGATTGAATTGTGTAAGAATAATTTAAGATCACTGATAAGTCTAAAGAACTACACAGTGCACAGAAAACTATTGTTAAGAAAAGCACACACATTTCCACTATGGGATACATATAGTGACTGTATTTTAGAATGTAAAGCATTCTGTCAATTGATGTAATGACACGTGAATATAATGTGTTTATGCAGTGACTGTTCATTTCATTATGAGGGGGTAGATTCTTTCAACGTAGTAGTAACACATTTTCATGGTTAGAGTGATTTATTTGAGCAATCTACAGGGTTCATGTATTTGCACTGGATCATTAATTACTATGATTTTTTATGCTTGCTATTTCAATATGAAATCAATATTGGCTTGTAAATATACATTTTTATATTGCTAGCAAGATAAAAAATGTAAACAATTCACGGCACTAATTTATTTCCCGGTGCTTTATCATCATGGTTTTGCTTTAATTAATAGAGTAATATGAAATATTATCTTTTTAAATGCACATTTCCTATTAGTAGATTATGACTTGGTGCAAATGATGTGTAATAAGTTTTAATATGCTGGTGCTTACCATTTATGCAATTTTTATTAAAAAGAACCTATGGAGATGTATTATATATTCTGGAAAGCAGGATAAGGTTATGATTAGACACATTGGTTGTAAAGTGCAGTGCTAGTGAGGGAATATTGCTATTTTAAAGTGTTACAAAGCTTTGACAATTGCAAAGATAAAATTATTAATATGGTGTTTCCCCGAAAATAAAGGCTAGCGGGAGTTTTCAGCAAGGCTTAAATGTAAGCAATACCCAGAGAATAAGCCCTACTCGCGGTTCAATAATGAAGTGTCCATGCAGTTAAAAAATTAAAGAGTATTGCAGGACACTTCATTATAGAAAGTGAACACTCCCAAAAGAGAGAAGAAAGAAGAGAGAAGACCCCGCCATCATACTCACCAGATGCCGACCGGGAGCAGTGGAATGCATCAAGGACCTGCAGTGGAACGCACACCCAAACACATCAGATCACACACACACACGCACACACACACATGAGATCACACACAATCATACATCAGATTGCACACTCACACTCACCACATCCAACTATATTGATTGCTTCTGGGCGGCATAAGGACCAGCAACGCTGTGGAGTGCCAGGACCTGCGGGTGGAATGCATGGAGGACCCAGAGGTGGAACGCATCATAGAGACAATAGAGCAGAGAGTCCCCTGCTGGCTGGAAGCAAGTGGTATCACCAGATATGGTGATTGTGTGTGCGAGCGATTGCATGTGCGATCTCGTGTGTGTGTGTATGCGATCTGATGTGTGTGACGGCCAAAAGGAGGGGGGATGGCATACAGCATACCTACTGGGAGCACCCATCGGAGATCGCAGGAGAACCTCGGAGCCACACAGATGCCCAGGGTCTGGTAATTATGATGATCCTGGGAAGGGGGATCTGCCTTTTTTTGGCTGGGTAAACTTTCCCCCAACCATGTTTCCCCAAGAATAAGCCTTCCCCCGAAACTCAGACCTAGCGCTTTTTTCGGGGCAAAAAAAAAAAATATATAAGACAGTGTTTTATTTTCAGGGAAACAGGGTAAGCACAGCAGAGGAATTGAAATAAAAAATAAGAAATGAAAAAGGAAGACCAGCACATCATCTGGAAGAGTTCTCAATAGGGAGTTGTGTCCTTTCTAAGTTTTGCTGTTGGCCATATGATTTCAGTGTATGTCCTTGGTGAACAAAGTCACACATTAGAAAATAACAGTCATCACATTGGTCTACATTTATCACACTAGCCGATGATAATGATGCCGAGCGCGATAGTACCCGCCCCCGTCGCACATGCGATATCTGATAGCTGCCGTAGCGAACATTATCGTTACGGCAGCTTCACACACACACATACCTGGTTGGCGACGTCGCTGTGACTGCCGAAGAATCCCTCCTTCAAGGTGGTGTGTTCGGCGTCACAGCGACGTCACCGCAACGTCACTAATTGGCCGGCCAATAGAAGTGGAGGAGCACACCCGCCCACCTTCTCCCTTCCGCATTGCCGGTGGATGGCGGGCGCAGGTAAGGAGATGTTTGTCGCTCCTGCGGCTTCACACACAGCGATGTGTGTACCTGCAGACGCACCGACATTATGAAAATGAACGAAGTGCCACAGATCACCGATTTTTGACTGTTTCACGCTCGTTCATCTTCTCTCCTAGGCTTTCCACGTTGCGACATCGTTACCGGCGCCGGATGTGCATCACTTTCGATTTGACCTCGACGATATTGCAGTAGCGATGTCACAACGTGCAAAGTACCCCTTAATCACCAATTTTGTTATATGGTAAAACCCTATTGCATTTCTCCTCCACAGTTTCTATTATCTTTTCATAACCAATTTGTAAGCGCTATGGTGATTTAAATGGCAGTGTTCGGTGTTGAAGAATATAAATCCACAATATCACATGAAAAAAAGTTGTACTCATCTTTCCAATTTAACTCTTCAAAGGTCAAGAAAACAGAGGTGCCGTCTTTGTGGTAGCCATGAACATGGTGAATTAGGGGCTTGAGATGTTGATCCACCCACATACTTAATCTTTCACTTAAAGAGCCGATCCCCAAAAATATTGAACATAATAGGGAGAGAATATCTTTTTATGTATTTTTGAAAGGCAATGAAATATAGCCACCAGAAAGGAATCTCTATTAATCAATTTGTAAATACGGTCATCTAATACTCCAGAAATAAATCCCTATAAAACAAGAGCAGACAGTTTATATTTATACTCTTCAGTAGGGTTGGATTGTATTTTAACATAAGTTTCATCATAATCCAATATTTAAAATACTTGCAGCCTATATAATTCTGCCTCTAAAACCACAACACAACCCCCTTAGGCTGCTTTCACACATCCGGCTTGAGCTCTGCGGCTCAATCCGGCTGTGCAAGCTATGCAACGGATGCGGTGAACACACCGCATCCTTTGCATAAGTTTTTCCTTTGCGGCCCGTCCGGTTTTTGCCGCTTGCGGCATGTTACTGAGCATGCGCAGTGGCAAAAAACGCATGCGGCGGCCGGATGCGGTTATTGCCGCATCGCGCCGCATCCGGCCGTCATAGGCATGCATTGAAAAATGCGCCGCATCGGCCGAATGCGGCGCGATGCAGTTTTTTTTGCCGCACGAAAAAAACGTGCCAGGCAACGTTCCATCTGGCCGCCGCATCGGCTAAATCTGCCGCATGCGGCAAAAACCGGACAGAACGCAAGGCCATGCGGCATAATGCGGCACTAATTAAAGTCTATGCAGGAAAATTGCAACCGGCAGCAAAAAAAAAACGGTTGCAATTTTCCTGCAAAGTGCCGGATTGTGCCGCATTGCAGAAACCGGAGGTGTGAAAGCAGCCTTATCCACCCTTCTAATTACCACATTAGGATTTTTTTTATTTCAGACAGGTCTTTAAATTCGGCTTTAGAAAGGTTTTTGTGTTGCGGTTTTGTTGCGATATTATTATCAAGCTGTCTAAGATCATATTCAACAAGGTTTTGAAATGTATCAGGGGCATCAACTCTTGACTCTTTGGGATAATAATTGGGGCTTCTAATCTTGACCTTAATGCTCACATCGTAGTTATCTTCATTTTCTCTTAATAGGTTCTCTAATGTCAAGAGAGCATTTTGTTCTGCAAAAGTGGAACAGACGGGGCGCGTGTCAGAACCAGAAACCACAATCTTCGGTGTTTCAACTAAATCAGTGTCTACATTGCTATTATCTAAAATGTTTGTTAACTGTTAATAATCTAAAAAATTTATTAAGATCTAATAATGTAGAAAGGAGAAACTTACCACCCAGACGATACCCCAATCAAAAAAGACGGCCATGAAGCTGTTATGGGACAATTCAGTCATTGTGTTAACCCCTACTGTGGTTTCTGCCCAACAGGTTTAAATTTTGTTCCTTCTCCAAATATGGACTTATTTCATGTTATTTTTTAATATATATTTTCAATAAACAATTTGATTTTAGTTCCTGCATCACCCAATACCTTTTCTTTTTTGCTTCCTCTATACCTGTGAGCCAGACAGGTGGGGCATGTGTACACAAGGAAGCAGAGCTAATAATCCTTTGCTGCAATCTACGGTATGACTTTCTTTACCTGATGTGTTTGTTATTATATACTTTTAACACTTTGAGCATCGCTTTACTGTCTGCAGAGATCCCCTTTATATAATGGGACCCGGCGCTATTCAGCATAGTATTATGGCCGCATGTTATTTGAGGGAGGGAGCCATAAAGCCCTCAACTTTCTATCTCTGAGCTCAGCATTCTCATACTATGTGCCCACAGTGTTAGCAGATACAGGAGTAGAGACATACAATTTTCTTCCTGAAATGTGGAGTGACTTTCAGGCCATGTGCACACACTGCATTTTTTTTATGCATTTTTGATATATTTTTTGGTGCAGTTTTGTCACTAAGCACATAGCCTTAAGACGTCATGGACAGAACCAGCCTCCTACTGCTGACAGTAGTCTCAGTGTCTCTATGGGCTAGTAATAGCTTGATCGGCAATGGAGATAGCACTTGTAAGTTCTGCCCTGTGCTCTCTGCTCACTTGTGTGGCCGCCTGTGTCGTTTCACTGTGCAGCAATGAAAGATAAGGAAAAAAGGGTGTGTGCTAAGAAGGAGATCACCAAGACAATAATATCAAAAATTCATAATATTTTATTGTAGAAAAAGACACCAACACAATTTAAAAACATCTAAAAAGCATGAAGTGCAATAAATATCAAGGGTATGCTAATATACAGCACATAACCCTAAGGCCTAAAACACACATCCTTGATAACCACGCACGTGTAATACGGGCCATTTTTCATGTCCGTAATCCGTTTTTTGGTCCGTAAATAACGCACGTGTGGTGGCTGTGTGTCCGGCGTATGGTAACCACGTGTGTGTGTGGAATGGCCGTGTGTGCGTGTGAAACTTAACTGACGTGTGTGTGTGTGTTGTCTGTGTGAAATGTCCATGTGTGATGTTAAATGTCGTTGATACATGCCGGCTGACAGCAGACAGTCGCGCGCTGAGAATGAACTCGGGTGAACTTCACCCGACTTCATCCACATACCGCGGCTCTGTCTGTGTCGCATCCTGATTAGCGGTCACCCGTGAAGGACTCACCGGTGACCGCTAATCACCAGAGTGACTGAATGGAGTACCCCTCTCGCATACTCACCGTTCCCCGATCACCGGCGCGGCGCTGCATTGCTGTTCTCTAAACTCTAGCGGCTTTTCCTCTTTTGAAAAAGCCGGCCGCTCATTAATCAATCTCGTATTCCCCGCCCACCGGCAAATATGATTGGTTGCAGTGAGACACGCCCACACGCTGAGTGACAGCTGTGTCACTGCACCCAATCACAGCAGCCGGCGGGCGTGTCTATACTGTGCAGTAAAATAAATAAATAAATAATTTAAAAAAACGGCGTGCGGTCCACCCCTATTTTAATACCAGCCAGATAAAGCCATACGGCTGCAGGCTGGTATTCTCAGGATGGGGAGTCCCACGTTATGGGGAGCCCCCCAGCCTAACAATATCAGCCAGCAGCCTCCCAGAATTGCCGCATACATTAGATGACCGGAGCAGCAGAAGACACATCCGCTCCTGTCAGCTCCACGCAGCAACTGAGGTGAGTAGCGTGATCAGCTGAGCTGTCACTGAGGTTACACGCGGCCACCGCTGTATCCAGCGACAGCGGGTAACCTCAGTGACAGCTCAGCTGATCACGCGGCTCTCTTCATTTGCTGTGTGGAGGCGACAGGAGCGGATGTGTCTTCTACTGCTCCGGTCACCTTCATGCAGCAGAGCTGGAAGCGATGCTGGACCATCCTGGATTACGCGGGACATGGAGGGCATTGTCGGGCTGATTAAATTGGTGAACCAGGGAATGTGTTTGTGTTTTTTATTTCTAATAAAGGATTTTTCAGGTGTGTATGTTTATTTACTGTAAGTTACAGATCAATCATGGAAGGTATCTCGGGGAGACACCTGACATGATTAATCTAGGATTTAGTGGCAGCTACGGGCTGCCATTAACTCCTTATTTCCCCGATTTGCCAACGCACCAGGGCAAATCGGGAAGAGCCGGGTACTGTCCCAGAACAGTCGCATCTAATGTATGCGGCCATTCTGGGCGGCTGCTCACTGATATTGTTAAGCTGGGGGGCTCCCCATAACGTGGAGCTCCCCATCCTGAGAATACCAGCCTTCAGCCATATGGCTTTATCTGGCTGGTATTAAAATTGGGGGGACCACACGCCGTTTTTTTTAATTATTTATTTATTAATATACTCCATAGTGACACGCCCACCGGCTGCTGTGATTGGGTGCAGTGAGACACCTGTCACTCAGCGTGGGGGCGTGTCTCACTGCAACCAATCATAGGCGCCGGTGGGCGGGGAAAACAGGGAATACGAGATTGTTTAATGAGCGGCCGGCTTTTTCAAATTAGAAAAAGCCGCCGGAGGTGTGTGAACGCCGTGCAGCGCCGCGCCGGTGATCGGGGATCGGTGAGTATGAGAGAGGGGGGGAAACTTCAGTCACTTGGGGGATTAGCGGTCACTGGTGAATCCTTCACAGGTGACCGCTAATCAGTACACGGCACACAGATAGAGCCGCGGCATGACAATGAAGTCGGGTGAAGTTCACCCGAGTTCATTCTCATCCATTCTCATCCCGCTACTTTGTCTTCCGACATGTAGGAACGACATTTTGCATCACACACGGACATTTCTCACGGACAACATAACCACACATCCGTGCAAGGAACGTTTTATTTGGACTCCCATAGGCTAACATTATGTCCGTGTGTGCGTGCTCCGTCCCAAAAACGAACATGCTTCCGTGCCAAACGGAGCAAAAAACGTGGGATGCACACGAACACACGGAAGATCAAATAACACGCACGTGTGCCTTTAAACATAAAAAAACATATGTGCACGTTTGGTCGTATCTCCGGTATGTACGGAAACGGACCAAACACACACGTTTTCAACGGATGTGTGTTGCGGGCCTAAGGCTGCTTTCACACATCCGTTTTTTGCAGTGCGGCACAATCCGGCTCTTTGCAGAAAAAACGCAACCGGTTTTTTTTTGCCGCCGGTTGCATTTTTTCCGCATAGACTTTCATTAGTGCCGGATTGTGCCGCATGGCCTTGCGTTCGGTCCGTTTTTTGCCGTATGCGGCATATTTAGCCCATGCAGCGGCCGGATGGAACGTTGCCTGGCACGTTTTTTTGTCCGGTGAAAAAAACCGCATCGCGCCGCATCCAGCCGATGCAGCGCTTTTTCCAATGCATGCCTATGGACGCTGGATGTGGCGCGATGCGGCAAAAAAACACATCTGGCCGCCGCATGCGTTTTTTTGCACTGTGCATGCTCAGTAGCGTGCCACAAGCGGCAAAAAAACGGATGGGCCGCATGTAAAAACTTATGCAAAGGATGCGTTTTTTGCCGCATCTGTTGCATAGGTTTTAGAGCCGGATTTAGCCGCACTGCTAAAACCAGATGTGTGAAAGCAGCCTAAAGGTGTCCACCTCAAAAATGTAAACCATGTACTGTAACCACAAACAACCATAAACAATACATAATGGTACACTTGCAAAAAAACCTGCTAAATGCAATAATATACAGGAATATACATGCAAAAAAACCCCTCAAATATACATATCAGTATTGCCAGAGTAACTGAGCAAGATTAAAGCATATGAGGGATACCTGTGAGATGAAATAAAACAGGTTTAAACATGGAATTGCAGATAAGACACTATGATCCCGGCCAGGATCATAAATAAGGAAAAAAATGCAGAATGATACCTTAAAGTATTGAAAAAAATGGTGGAAAAACAGTCATGGTAGAGATGGAGACCAAGGAAAGTACCCCCCAACGCGTATCACCATCTGAGGATAGCTTCCTCAGGGAAAATCACATAGCCTTAAGACGTCATGGACAGAACCAGCCTCGTACTGCTGACAGTAGTTTCAGTGTCTGTAAGAGCTAGTAACAGCTTGATAGGCAATGGAGATAGCACTTGTACGTTCTGCCCTGTGCTCTCCGCTCACTTGTGTGGCCGCCTGTGTCTTTTCACTGTGCTGCAATGCTGAATGAACAGCTCATATAAGGAAGCAGAGTCAGAGGCACACTGAGGAGTATGATGTCACCAGCAAGGAGAACACAACCTTAACCTCTTCATAACTCCTCCTCCCCTTCTGCATTCTCGAGCCTATCTGCTATATCCAACACCTAGGGGCGGTCCGGTCTGGTGGGTTTTGCTGCTCTCCGGTCTGGTGCCTCCTTTCTCCAGACCAACGCCTCCTCTCTGCGGTGATTGCCATCCTCCTTCGACCCAGCCCAGTATGGATGATGTGTCTTATGTCAACCACACAAGCCAGCATTGCAGTACTGCGCAGGTGCGCTTTGATCTGTCCTGCTCAGGGCAGATTAAAGTATTGTAGGGCGCATGCAGGGGCAGTCTTTCACCTTTAATTGCACCTGCACATTACAGTACTTTGATCTGCCCTATGATAGCAGCAGAGAGGAGATGCCGGACTGGAGAGCAGTGACACCCATTGGACTGGAGTGCCCCCTAGGTGAGTATTTTAAAAGTGATTTTTACATTATACAGTGGCCTGGGCTCTTATATATAGTATTCTAGCTAGAATGCTGTATATAAGAGCTGACTGGTGGTGGCCGCAGCTTATAAGGGCCAAATCAGATGACAGGTTGCCTTTAAATATATGTCAATAGTTTTAGAACATACGTAAAAGGTAAAAGTACAACAAAGGACAAAAAAAACAAGTTCATGTTAGCGCAATCATTCTTCCATTGCAAAGTGGAACCGTCCTATAAACAACAGCAATGTTAAAAGGATCCATTACTACTAGATATTTCTTTCCAACTTTGTGTCCTTTGATCTTCCTATTCATATAACAAAGCATCTCCAATTATTCTCATGAGCAGCGATTTGTTTTTGTCTTGGTTTGTTCCCTGCCAATTGAAGGTTCTTTACAGCGGTCATTCCAAAAAGTCACCAGCTCCATCGGCCAAGCAAACACATCTGCAATGGAGATGAACATTGCACGTAATACGCCACATTAATGTCACAATGCACTTTATAGAAATACAAATGACTGCAAATTTGAACAAAGTGAATAATTCACCAATCTCTTCTGTTAAACCCACAATGAAAGAACAAGCTTTTCTAATTTACAGAATCTCCGACTTTTTTGTGTTGTTCCTTAACAATGTGCTCAGTTTATAAAGATTTATTATTCTTGAAAAAAAAGTGCTAGCATCTCCATCCCAAGTCTATTCACTGTGATTTGCATTTGAATACCCAACTAATTGTTAAAAATTAACAATTAGAAGAACAATATGTGGAGGAAAATACTGGCATTGGTGACTGGCTCCTGAGACTATGGGATGCATTCAGGAGTTATTTATGTAATTGAATTGAAAAAGGACAAAAGAATACAATTCTGCATGTTCTGGCAGTCACACAAATGCATTACAAGAAATGATTGCCCGTTCCTCATCCTCCTCAAACTCTCCTTTCTCAGTTTTATTTCTTTATGGATGAATATTCTTGAAGTTCTGTGATATTTTAAGATATGAAAAGTAAAGAATATGAATTTGACAAATATAGTAACAAGTGTCTTAATAAAGAGATGATGTGCTTTGGACAAAGCCTAGTAGTAAGAGAGGACTCTTGGCAAACTAATCCCTATGCTGAGACCCCCAGCAATCAGCTGTAATCAGTGGGAATGAGTTTCTGTGTTGCTCAATTGACCAAAAAAAGTGTACAACTATAGATTAGCGGATCTTTTGAAAGTCATGTTCAATAAATTTGCTCGAATCTCAAACCTAAAAAGCTTGCAATTGTTTGGAGAAGAGGAGACAACCCCACTAACCATAAGAGCTTATACTCTACAGACAAGTGAGAGAGAACCCCGCTGATCATATGAGCTTACACTCTACAGGAGAGAGAACCCCACTAACCATATGAGCTTACACTCTACAAACAAGTGAGAGATGACCCCACTGATCACAAGAGCTTACATGCTACAGGAGAGAGAAAGACTAATCATAAACGCTTACACTCTACAAAAGAGAGAGACTTACCCATTTACTCTGGAGATGTAAAATGACTCAATACTGTCATGATTCTGATTGGTGGTGCTCTGCTCTCCTGCAGATGCTTGGTTTTGTATTATTCACTGGGGGATTGGTTGCTCCTGGTCTCAGGTCGTGTAGGAGGAGCCTGATCATTAGAGCCCCGTTCCGGGTGATTGCTCTGCTTTATTTTGAAGCTGCTTCACACAGATCGCCGCTAGTGATAGTTCCTGTGTTGCAGCAGTTGTTGCTGGCTCCATTAAGTGACTTTTTTGATCTTGTCCCTCTACCTTGTTCCTATAACGCTCCTCCACCTGTTTCCCTGACCCTGACTTGATTCCCTAACTTCATGACCCTCGGCTTGTATCCTGACCTTGGCTTTGCTCTTGTCTTTTGTACCTGCCGTGTCTTCCTGGCTACCAGACCCCCCGGCTTATATCCTGACCTCATTTTCGCTCTTGCCCTTTGTACCTGACGTGTCTTCCTGGCTTCCAGACCCCTGGCTTGTATCCTGACCTTGGCTCTGCTCTCTCTCTTGTAACTGATGCTAATTCCTGGTTCCTGACCTTTGGCTTGTTTGACTACTTCTCTACTAGTGTATCTATCGACATCTAGTGCTCTAACATCATACTTCCCCTCCACTAGTGTATCTAGTGACACCTAGTGTTAAAACATCACAGATATCATACAAACTGTGCTCCAGTGACAATCATGGCAATGTAATATCTCAAGTACTGACTACCACTGAATATAGCTACAGGGTATTAATGGGAGGCCCACATAGCATCACAAAATAACTTTAATCTACTTTCTGCTTTAGCAATGTTAAATAGCACTGGGTAAGTTTTATTTGGTTGGTGTTGCTGAGCCTCAAGCCCGGTCTGGTGGTGTGCAACAAAGGGCACAATCTGGTAGCAGCTCTGGGCCTAGCTGGTTGAATGCACATCCCTTGACTTTTTTCATGTGCTGAATTTGATGCTGTAGAACTTCCTGAAAATTACCCCAAAATGTCAGAACTGCTGCAAAAAATGAGGTCTGTCTGTGCACGCTTTTGACGTTCTCACTCTGCTGCTGCTCACCTGTCTGTGCTGCAGTATCACTTTTGCCTTCCCACTCAGAGACTCCTATGTAATGTACCCACAAAGGGAAACTCAACCTTTTATACTCTGGAGAGACTGTGTGAGCAGCAGCAGGAAATAGGGGAGTTTCAACTGCAGCACCCATGGGTGAGTCACTCTGCGGAACAACTACACTTCACGACCAACAAGTTGGCCTCCATGTGGGATATATGGGCCATGTTGCACTGCTTCTAGTACTTTAGAAACATGGCCAGCACTGATGGCTTCATCATCAATGTTATTATCCCACTTTTATGCCTTCTCGAAAAAGAAGGTTCAGGTGATGATGGTTGAGGTGGTGGCACGGGAGAATAAAGGAGAATGAACAGCGATCATTAACACCAATATCAGCCCAGTCGTACACACATGGCTCTGAGCATGGACTCCTGTACCAACGGTAGCCATGTACACAACTGTCCAGCTAGGAGACAGTTTAGGAGGATGAGGATGAGGGACCGTGTTCACAGCAGACTGGCACTCAATGCAGCTCATGAACATTACTGGAGCATAGCTGGGGTGATACAGATTACACACGTAATATACCTCCCACCGAGGACAGCTTGTTATTGCCTCTTGGAAACCTGGCACACATGAGCCAATACATGCTGCTGTGTCTGCACAGCAACCACCAAGTTACCCATAATTTTAGCAGTGCTGATTACTGGGTGGCCACCTTTCTGGATCCCTGCTACAAGGGCAAAGTGCCATCCTTACGCCCATCACTGGAGTGGGATCAGAAAATTCAGGAATACAAGTACACGCTGGTAGACACACTACTGATGGTGGTCCCAACTGAGCGGGGGCTCATTGGAAGCACAAGACAGAGGAGGAGCATGTCATCAATGCAGCTGGTGCTCCAGCACCACCTCAGAAGAAAGTGTTAGCCTGGCCCAAATGTGGAAAAAATTCCTCAACATGCCACAAAATCCTGCACCACTATCTGATATGATCCTTATTAGCAGGGGGCAGCATTTCAATGACATGGTGGAAGATTATGTGTCCACATTTCTCCACATACTGAGTAATGGGTCTGTCCCATTAAACGTCTGGGTCTTCAAATTGGACACATGACCTAAGCTTGCCCTTTCCGCCCTGGAGGTGCTGGCCTGCCCTGCGGCAAGTGTACTGTCAGAAAATGTGTTTAGCCCAGCAGGGGGTGTGATCACTGTCAGTCATATCCTCCTGTCTACAACCAATGTGGGCAAGCACACATTCATTAAAATGAACAGTGTGGATTTCACATGACTTTCTCATATTTTTAGCTGACTAAAGAAGTATACCAGCCGCACCCAGCTGTTATACTCCACCACAGATTGTTTTTCAATTCCATTTGCCACTTCCAATGTTTTGGGATCTCCCCAAATTAAAAAAACAAACAAAAACAGTGTTGGCTACCTCCTCCTCTGCCTTTTCCACCAATACTGCCACGTCCACCTCCTCATCCCTCTCCACTTGGACCTCCACCTTCTGGTTCAAGATTATTATTTTTTTTTATGTTTTTTTTTATTTTATTCCATGTTATTTTAAGTCATTTCCCTATCCACATTTGTTTGCAGGGACTTTTCTTGCTCTTACACCCATTTTGCTTCCTTTTGCAGCCACTTAGATCTTACTAGGACTAGAGATGAGCGAACGCGAGGTTCGATTTTTCGAACCAACACACAAACTTTAAAAATGATGGTTTGGGTTTCGGATGCTTTACGTGTCAACTTCACTCGCGCGAGCATCACTGTACTCGGGTACGCTTTGTGCTCAGACCTGTGTGAGCTGCTTGTAGTGTTTGAACAGCTTGCACTGTAGTAGATTATATGTAATGTGCAACCCAAAAAATAGCTTGAAAAAGCCTGTCCACGCTCCCTGTGATCTGCTTATGACTGACTTTTGTGGGCGGAGACTTAAACTGCCAATCAGTTACTTTCTCTGGGGTTCGGGTCAAGCTCGAGCCAATGGAGGCTCAGCTCCTTGGCCACGGAACCGCTCATTTCTAACTAGGACCATTTTACAGCATCAAAGTTCAGGTCTCCATTGGCTTTTATGGTGTTTGGGGTTCGGGATAAAGTTAAGGTCAAGTTCGGGTACCGAACCAAAGTTATGAATACTGTTCATCTTACCACAGTGAACCCAAAAATACAAGGGCCTGCTCATCCCTACTCCATTGCTTGTCTAGTATAGTAGACACCAAGAGGCAGCAATTAGAAACAACAGACTACAGGACTTAATAACCATATTAACAAGTCACTATGACCAAAGTCACCATACCATGTATGTAGAGAAAAACTGACCTAGTCAATGATATATAAACATTATTAATAAAGGCAAATACCAAAAGTTTTGCAAAAATACAAAAAATATTTATTTAATTATATTAGTGACTGCAACACAAAGAGACATACACAGAAAAGTGATTTAAAATCAACACAGCAGAGCGGTGTGATGCAGGTGGAGACTCACTTATACGTGATATGGTTACATAAGGTATATGATATATATAGATATGAGCTCTCAGAAGAGGTAAATAGCTGCTCTAAGAAATTTCAAATAATTAATTTACTCAATAGAAAAATATATGGAAAGACCTGCAGTAAGTAGAAGATTTAACTACAATGCCATGACATCACAATATTGACCAGCAGACATATAGAAAATCATGTAATGATATTAACATTCAAGATAAAAATACCATTTATACCATTTACACATAGTGCTACAATCGGTCAGATAGTATAACAGCTCTGTATCATAATATAAGTATGGCCCACCGAATCAGAAGTGCCAGATGGAGAATTATAAGGCAGAATAAATTGCTAAAAGGCACCAACTGATCAAAAGAGATGCAAGATTCAATGCAGGTGCTGAAAGACCTTATATTCGTGGCAGCAAATGGTTAAATAGCAGCAGTGCCATTAATACTAAAATCATATAAGGCTACTATAATGGCAAGACAATGGCCCTCAGCACTGCTGCTACCGCTGGCCAATAACCTGCGATGGTAACCGGAGAGACTCAGGGAATAATACCAACCACAGTGGAGTCACCAACAGAACACACCGCCCCCACCGCTCTGCTGTGTTGATTTTAAATCACTTTTCTGTGTATGTCTCTTTGTGTTGCGGTCACTAATATAATTAAATAAATATTTTTTGTATTTTTGCAAAACTTTTGGTATTTGCCTTTATTAACCAAGAGGCAGCAAGACAGATTACAGAAGGTATATTTGTGTGTGTGGGGGAAAGGGAAAAGTGGGGGGGGGGCTTAGTCGGAGAGCATAATCTTGTCCTATAGTGCTGAAAAATGCATATGAAGAGGAAAAGTCCACTACAAAAGTACTGATGGCAGGATAAGGCACATATTGAATATAAAACCAGTTTCTGCACATTAGACCGGTATGAGCTGCAAAAGCAATTTAAACGTATTGTGGTTAACGAGGGCAGGATGACTGTGTTTTTCTACAGTTTTGTGTTAAAGGATAGGCACACTTATCTGAATGAATAAAGGCTTATAATTTAAATATACTTTAACATGGTAATAAATATATATTCAAAATAAAATATAAAACTATTTTTTTATTAAATTTATCTTAAATCTGCCCCGACTGGTTGATTTTTCATTTTTTACACTCTCTTTTTATTTTCTCCAGTTTTTTAAAGTCATAACTTATTTTCTCTGTAGACATAGCTGTAGCTATACTAAAGCTTCTATTTTTTTTTTTGCAAAAAAGTTATAGTTTTTAAAGACACCATTTCTTTTATTGTGAATTCCAAGACACCGAAACTCCTTCTATCATCCAAAAAACTTTATTGGTTCCAGCATACACTGAAAAAACACAAAATACAACGTTTTGGCCAATACAGTGTCTTCCTCAAGCGATTAAAAATTGTACAATTATGTACAATTTTAATGGCTTGACAAAAGTCTTGTGTTCGTAGAAACTTTGTATTTTGTGGGGATTTTCTCAGTGTGTGCTTGGACCAAAAACGTTTTTCGGATGATAGAAGGAGTTTTGGTGCCTTGGAATTCACAGGGGAGAACTTTTCTCCTTGCGGAGACTGACAAACTAATCTTGCTGTCAGTGGTGAGGAGTTTTATAGCTGAAATGCTCCCATGGGATATATTCAAATTGTCTCTTCAGGTTGGACGGAGACGACCTTTAGTGCCACCTATTGGAAGTAGCAATCCTAAAACTCAAAAGTGACTCTTTAACAAGCCTTTTCATATGATCTAGGATTTATGCCAGATCAGAACTCGTTAGAGAGTCACTTTTTACTTTTAGGATTGCTACTTCCAACAGGTGGCACTAGAGTTCGTCTCCTTCCTCCCTCAAGAGACAATTTGAAAAGATCCCAGAGGATCATTGCAGCTATAAGACTCCTCACTAGTGTTGAGCGAGTATGCTTGTCACTACTCGGTACTCGCACGAGTATCACTGTACTCGGGCTACTCGGCGGGGACCGAGTAATCTCGCGATACTCGTGCTGTACTCGTGGTCTTCATCCCTGCATGTTGGCGCTCTTTTGAGAGCCAGCCCTCATGCAGGGATTGGCTGGCAGACCACTGCAATGCCACAGCCCTGTTAGTTGTGGAATTGCAGTGATTGGCCGGCCTGCACAGCATGACCGAGCCTTTATACCGGTGGGCGCGCTGTGCTCTGCACACAGTCATCCAGACAGTCAGTGCAGGGAGAGTGTTGCTGCTTCAGGGAAAGGTTTGCGGCCCTTTATAGTTATTTTCCGTAGCAGGGCTGCAAACAGTGTGACCAGAAGTCCTTCTCAGGACTATTGTAGTTGTATACAGGCAGGCAGGGTATAGCCAGGTCGGAATACAGGCTAGTGACCAGAAGAGTCCTTCTCAGGACTATTGTAGCTGTATACAGGCAGGCAGGCAGGGTATATAGCCATTCCTAGTGGTGACCGTATACCAGCCTTCATCATATCTGGGGCTGGTGTACACAGTCTAAAACAGTCCTGATAGTGTCAGACTTCTCAGTAATTGTCGCTCCTAAAAGGCTGTTAGGTTTTTAGTGCGTCCGTGCGTGCATTTAAAAACCGCACGTGTGTGCCTGTCGGTGGCAGCGTACAGGTGCACTTGTGTGCGTTTTGCACAAACTAGTATATAACGCACAAGTCTAGTGAATAATACACATCAGTCAGCAGTGTCTGATAGTGTCAAACTTCTCAGTAATTGTCGCTCCTAAAAACCTGTTAGGTTCTTAGTGCGTCCATGCTTGCATTTAAAAACCACACGTGTGTGCCTGTCGGTGGCAGCGTACAGGTGCACTTGTGTGCGTTTTGCACAAACTTGGATATAACGCACAAGTCTAGTGAATACACGTCAGCACAGCATTGCAAAATGCGCAAGGGCTTTGGCAACGAACAAGGAAGTGGACGTGATGGTGGTGCAGGTAGAGGCCGAGGTCGTGGGCAAGCTCTAATTTCGCCACAACAAAGGGCCACATCTACTCGCTCGCACGTCCTGTCCCAAATTCTTGGGGACCGCAGCAGTACACCGCTCTTGAACCAAGACCAGTGTCAACAGGTTGTTAGTTGGATAGCGGATAATGCTTCCAGTCAGATTGGCACCACCACAAACACTCTGTCTTCCACATGGTCAAGTGTCAGTATCCGTGATACTGCACCGCACATTTCAGAACCTGATCCTCCTTCCTACCACCAGGCTGAGTACACGTCCACGGACATTACTTATCCCACACTTGGACACTCGGAAGAGCTGTTCACGTTTCCATTCGCACATTCTGGCCTCTCGCCAGCTCCTGTTGAAGTGGGTCATGAGGAGATCGTATGTACAGATGCCCAAATATTTGAGCAGCCACGTTCTCACGAAGTTGGCAACGTGTCTCAACAAGGGGTGGACGATGATGAGACACAATTGTCAGGAAGTCAGGAGGAGGAGCAGGGTGCAGAAGAGGAAGACAACGTGGTGGATGATCCAGTAACTGACCCAACCTGGCAGGAGGATATGCAGAGCGAGGACAGCAGTGCACAGGGGGAGGGAGGCATAGCATCCCAACAGGCAGTAAGAAGCAGGGTGGTGGCCCCAGGCAGAAGTCAGGCAACCGTTCCCCGGAACAACAACACGACACAAGGTGCCTGTACAAATGTTAGGTCTTCCCGAGTCTGGCAGTTTTTTAAGTTGGCTCCAGATGATTCTAAGAAGGCCATTTGCAACACCTGCCATACCAGCATCAGCAGGGGTACCAAAACTAGCAGCCTGACCACCACCAGCATGATCAGGCACATGTCAGCCAAGCACCCGACTTTGTGGGATGTACAACAGAGTCGAGGAGCAGTGCTTGCTGATGTCACTGCTACGTCTTCGCTTGTTGTGCATGCGAGCCAATCCCCTGTCCATGCTGCCTGCGAACAAGCCTCCGCCGGCCCTGCACCTGCAGTTGCCTACGCAGAAATAACACCATCATCAAGCACGTCCTTGTGCCAGCGCAGCGTTCAGTTATCCATTCAGCAAACCTTTGAACGCAGACGCAAATACACTGCCAACGCCCCACATGCCACAGTTCTAAATGCTAACATTTCGCGACTGCTTGCGCTGGAAATGTTGCCTTTTAGGCTGGTGGAGAGAGAAGCATTCCGCGACCTGATGGCGGCAGCTGTCCCACGTTACTCGGTCCCCAGCCGCCACTATTTCTCCCGGTGTGCCGTCCCCGCATTGCATAACCACGTGTCACAAAACATCACACGTGCCCTGAACAACGCTGTTTCAGTCAAAGTCCACCTAACCACAGACACGTGGACAAGTGCTTGTGGGCAAGGCCGCTACATCTCGTTGATGGCACACTGGGTTAATATTGTGGAAGCTGGGACCCAGTCTGAGCGAGGGACGGAACACGTCCTTCCCACACCAAGGTTTGCAGGCCCTACCTCAGTCAGGGTTTCACCCACACTCTACAGCTCCGGAATGTCATGCTCCTCAGCCTCCTCCTCCTCCTGCGCATCCTCATCCACTTTACCCTCCACACCAGTCCCAAGCTGGAAGCACTGCAGCACTGCCTCGGCGAAGCGGCAACAGGCTGTGCTGAAGCTAATCTGCATAGGTGACAAATCCCAAAATGCAGAAGAGGTGTGGACAGCTCTGAAACAGCAGGCAGATCACTGGCTCACACCTCTGAACCTAAAGTCAGGAAAGGTCGTGTGTGACAATGGCCGGAACCTGGTGGCAGCTTTGAGGCGAGGCCAGCTGAGACATGTTCCATGCGTGGCCCATGTGCTCAACCTCGTGGTTCAGCGGTTTCTAAAGTCATACCCAGAGCTGTCTGATCTGCTGGTAAAAGTTCGCCGCCTGTCTGCACATTTTAGAAAGTCACCTACTGCTTCAGCCGGCCTTGCCAGCTTTCAGCGCCGTTTGCATCTTCCGGCTCACAGACTGGTGTGTGATGTCCCCACGCGTTGGAATTCAACTCTGCACATGTTGGTCAGGATATGTGAGCAGAAGAGGGCAGTTGTTGAGTACCTGCATCACCTAAGCCGTCGGGAAATGGGTAAAACTCCACACATAGCACCTGAGGAGTGGAGATGGATGTCCGACCTATGTACCATCCTCCAAAACTTTGAGGACTCCACCAAGATGGTGAGTGGTGATGACGCCATTATTAGCGTCACCATACCGCTTCTCTGCCTTCTAAAACAGTCTCTGCTCAAAAACAAACATGATGCATTGCAGGCGGAGCGCAATGAGTTGGAGCAAGAAACAGTAGTGGGTGTGGGTGAAAACACACAGCCCAGCCTCGTCTCATCACAACGGCAGTGGAGGACTATGACGAGGAGGAGGATGAAGACATGGAGCAACTCTCCGGCCAAATTGAGGATATGACATGTACACCAGTCATATCCTCGGTTCAGCGTGGCTGGCCAGAGGACAGGGTAGATGAGGAGGAGGAGGAGGAGGACAGCATGTTCAGTCATCGTGTTGGTCAGGATACTGAAGTACTGGCTGTTAAGAGTCTGGCGCACATGGCTGACTTTATGGTAAGCTGCCTGTCTCGTGACCCTCGCGTTAAGAACATCTTGGCCGACAATCATTACTGTTTGGTAACACTGTTAGACCCATGCTACAAGGAGAACTTTATGTCTCTTATTCCCGAGGCGGAGAGGTCAGGCAAAATGCAGCAGTTCCGGAAGGCCATAGTCACGGAAGTAGGCAAAGCATTCCCCTCACAAAACGCTAGCGGCATAGGTCAGGAATCAGTGGACAACCAAGGCGTACAGCCGAGAGGGGCACAAGTCCAATCCGCCAGAGGTAGGGGAACAGGTATGCACACCAGTGACTATGGAAGGGGAATACATGGAATAGCAGAAACTGCTGTGTGAATACTGACATGAAAAATTCAATAGCTATTTGTAAGAATGAAATGTGAAAAATGGAACCTGCATTACTGCCATGAATATATGAATAAAGAGAAATTTAGCTACTGAATTGATCAATGCAGAAGAGCCCCAACACTACGCCAAAGTATTTCTCTACGTTGGGGTCCCTAGCTTGTGTGTGTCCTCTCATGCAGTTAAAAAACTTACCGTGTATGGGACGCTGAGACCCAGGCTATATATGCGTATAATGTGGATTGGCAATAGGTGTGTATGGGGAGGGTTCACAAACGAAAAACTACTAACATTAAGGAATAACGTTTGGAACTCCATTCTATGTCTGAACTGGGTGCAAAAAACCTAAAAAACATCACTATGGGGAGATAAGGTATGCACACCAGTGACTATGGAAGGGGAATACATGGAATAGCAGAAACTGCTGTGTGAATACTGACATGAAAAATTCAATAGCTATTTGTAAGAATGAAATGTGAAAAATGGAACCTGCATTACTGCCATGAATATATGAATAAAGAGAAATTTAGCTACTGAATTGATCAATGCAGAAGAGCCCCAACACTACGCCAAAGTATTTCTCTACGTTGGGGTCCCTAGCTTGTGTGTGTCCTCTCATGCAGTTAAAAAACTTACCGTGTATGGGACGCTGAGACCCAGGCTATATATGCGTATAATGTGGATTGGCAATAGGTGTGTATGGGGAGGGTTCACAAAGGAAAAACTACTAACATTAAGGAATAACGTTTGGAACTCCATTCTATGTCTGAACTGGGTGCAAAAAACCTAAAAAACATCACTATGGGGAGATAAGGTATGCACACCAGTGACTATGGAAGGGGAATACATGGAATAGCAGAAACTGCTGTGTGAATACTGACATGAAAAATTCAATAGCTATTTGTAAGAATGAAATGTGAAAAATGGAACCTGCATTACTGCCATGAATATATGAATAAAGAGAAATTTAGCTACTGAATTGATCAATGCAGAAGAGCCCCAACACTACGCCAAAGTATTTCTCTACGTTGGGGTCCCTAGCTTGTGTGTGTCCTCTCATGCAGTTAAAAAACTTACCGTGTATGGGACGCTGAGACCCAGGCTATATATGCGTATAATGTGGATTGGCAATAGGTGTGTATGGGGAGGGTTCACAAAGGAAAAACTACTAACATTAAGGAATAACGTTTGGAACTCCATTCTATGTCTGAACTGGGTGCAAAAAACCTAAAAAACATCACTATGGGGAGATAAGGTATGCACACCAGTGACTATGGAAGGGGAATACATGGAATAGCAGAAACTGCTGTGTGAATACTGACATGAAAAATTCAATAGCTATTTGTAAGAATGAAATGTGAAAAATGGAACCTGCATTACTGCCATGAATATATGAATAAAGAGAAATTTAGCTACTGAATTGATCAATGCAGAAGAGCCCCAACACTACGCCAAAGTATTTCTCTACGTTGGGGTCCCTAGCTTGTGTGTGTCCTCTCATGCAGTTAAAAAACTTACCGTGTATGGGACGCTGAGACCCAGGCTATATATGCGTATTTTTTAGGTTTTTTGCACCCAGTTCAGACATAAAATGGAGTTCCAAACGTTATTCCTTAATAATAATAATAATAGAGGTAGGGGAACAGTCTTTAAGATGTGGGACAGTTTTCTCAGCCCCTCACGTACCACAGCCCCTGAGGTGCGGGGTAGTGCCACAAGAAATCCTAAGTTTGCCACATTCCTCTGTGCCTTACAATTATTGGGTATCCAAGGTGGACACGTGGCATGAATTGGCTCTCTACGCCTTGGAAGTCCTGGTCTGCCCTGCCGCTAGCGTTTTGTCAGAGCGTGTTTTTAGTGCCGCAGATGGAATCATTACAGATAAACGCACCCGCCTGTCAACTGAAAATGCTGACAGGCTGACTCTGATCAAGATGAACAAGGGTTGGATTGGGCCAGACTTCGCCACACCACCAGCAAATGAAAGCGAAATTTAAAGTTTGTAACGGGAATTTGCCATGTACCTCCACTCACCCATGGGTACACACTTCTGGACTTTGGATAATCGCTGGACTGCTCCTCCATCTCCTCATGCGCCACCATGATGACCGTTACAATAGTTAGGCCGTTGTTTCAGGTATACCCCCAGTGGTAAATTTTTTCGCCCATTCTTTCAGAATGGACATTACAACGACAGGAGACCCGCTCCTTTACAATGGGAACAATGTTTTGAGGCCCTCATGCACTTCTCTATCCAGGGACAATGTGGAGCCTCCCAATTTTTGGCTGCCCTGCCAAAGGGCTATACTAAAATAGACGCACTTCCTTACAATGGGCACTTCAGGTTTACAGGCCCTCATGCACGTCTCTATCCAGGGACAATGCGGAGCCTCCCAATTTTTGGCTGCCCTGCCAAAGGGCTATACTAAAATAGACCCACTTCCTTACAATGGGCACTTCAGGTTTACAGGTCCTCATGCACGTCTCTATCCAGGGACAATGTGGAGCCTCCCAATTTTTGGCTGCCCTGCCAAAAGGCTATACTACAATAGACCCACTTCCTTACAATGGGCACTTCAGGTTTACAGGCCCTCATGCACGTTTCTATCCAGGGATAATGTGGAGCCTCCCAATTTTTGGCTGCCCTGCCAAAGGGCTATACTAAAATAGACCCACTTCCTTACAATGGGCACTTCAGGTTTACAGGTCCTCATGCACGTCTCTATCCAGGGACAATGTGGAGCCTCCCAATTTTTGGCTGCCCTGCCAAAAGGCTATACTACAATAGACCCACTTCCTTACAATGGGCACTTCAGGTTTACAGGCCCTCATGCACGTTTCTATCCAGGGATAATGTGGAGCCTCCCAATTTTTGGCTGCCCTGCCTAAGGGCTATACTACAATAGACCCACTTCCTTACAATGGGCACTTCAGGTTTACAGGCCCTCTTGCACGTCTCTATCCAGGGACAATGTGGAGCCTCCCAATTTTTGGCTGCCCTGCCAAAGGGCTATACTACAATAGACCCACTTCCTTACAATGGGCACTTCTTCAGGTTTACAGGCCCTCATACACGTCTCTATCCAGGGACAATGTGGAGCCTCCCAATTTTTGGCTGCCCTGCCAAAGGGCTATACTACAATAGACCCACTTCCTTACAATGGGCACTTCAGGTTTACAGGCCATCATGCACGTCTCTATCCAGGGACAATGTGGAGCCTCCCAATTTTTGGCTGCCCTGCCAAAGGGCTATACTACAATAGACCCACTTCCTTACAATGGGCACTTCAGGTTTACAGGCCATCATGCACGTCTCTATCCAGGGACAATGTGGAGCCTCCCAATTTTTTGCTGCCCTGCCAAAGGCCTATACTACAATAGACCCACTTCCTTACAATGGGCACTTAAGGTTTACAGGCCATCATGCACGTCTGTATGCAGGGGCATTGGTAAACCTCACAATTTTGGACTTCCCTGGCAAAGGAAAATACTACAAAGACTCACTTCCTCAAAATGGGCACATTAGACTCAAGAGGCCTTCATGTACGTCTCTTCTCAGGGACATCGGAGTGCCACACAATGTTTTCACGTAAAATCTTTCATGTGATCTCAAAAAGTAACATACACCAGCTCTATCTCACTATTGGGTATGTGCCCTTAACATTTCCACCATGAAAATTCATTTTGGTGTCATTTTGGAAGGTTTTCTGGTGAGTCCGTAAAAATGGCGTAAAACTCGGATAAAATTGTTCACAGCTGTGACTTTTGAGTGATAAATGCTTCAAGGGTTCTTCTTCATGCTGTTGCCATGTCATTTGAACACTCTTCTGAGACTTTTGTGACATTTTTAGGGTTTCTACATGCTGCCGGGGGGTCATTTCATAAAAATACTCGGGTCTCCCATAGGATAACATTGGGCTCGGTGCTCGGGCCGAGTACACGAGTATCTTGGGATGCTCGGCCCGAGCCTCGAGCACCCGAGCTTTTTAGTACTCGCTCATCACTACTCCTCACCACTGACAGCCAGATTGGTTTGTCAGTCTCCGCAAGGAGAAAAGTTCACCCCTTAGACCCAATTTTAGCTACTCATAAAGCCAGATCAGATCTCATACTTTGCACTGATGAGGGATAATCGTCCCGAAACACCGTGTCTGCAAATTAAGGTTCCGATCTGGCATAAATCCAAGGTCATATGAAAAGGTTAATTAACACTAGAAGTCTCAGAAATTTCGAGCTCCCCCCTGAAGTCCCGAAAGAGGGTCAAATGACATACAATAAACTGAATAGAACTAACTAGAAAGTAAATGGCTAAACTTAATGGAAAACAACAACCTCCTGTGGTGCGACAGTAATAGCCTTAATTACAGAACAAAAGACGGTGATTATAGGAAGTTAGCTAAAATCCTTCAGGTCATTCGACCCGTCACTGGGTTCCAAACGTAGAAATGTTAAATGACCCCTCTCTGGAACTTCTAGTGTTAAAGAGTCACTTTTGACTTTTAGGGTTGCTACTTCCAATAGGTGGCACCAAAAATCGTCTTCTTCCTCCCTGAAGAGACAATTTGGAATTTACAGTATTTTCTTTAAGCTTACAGCTGATGGAGAGCTGTAGCAAGTAAATCGAACAGCATTGGAGTGGTGCATAGGATATGGCTGTTGTCATGTACTGTAAGTTTTACTACCATTTATTTTACTATTCAATGTACTGGAAAAAAAGAAAAAAAAAATTACCAAAGGCAGTGAAATTGTAAAAAAATATGCAATTCCACATTTCTTTTGTGAAGTTTGTTTTACTGTGTTCATTATGCTGTAAAAGTGACCTAGAAGTATGATTCCGAAGGACATTTCAATTGTGACAATACCAAACTTGTTGCATTTTTTTTTCTTTTATTTAGGTAGTGAAAAAACCCTGAAAATTTGTAAAGAAAAAAGATTCTGTTGCCAAATTCTTAGATCTGTGACGTTTTCATTTTTACATTGCTGTAGGCCTGTAAATATTAACTTTTTGTGCAGTGAATGTGTCAATGACTAAAAAACTGCAATTCTGGGGTTTTGATTATTTTTATCTTCATGGTATTTAGTTGTTTACTGATCAGTTTAATAAAAGCGAATCTCTCAGCAGGGTTTTGTTATGAAATCTAAAGACTGCATGATATAGGACAGACGGTAATCCAGCAACAAAGTCCAAGGGATATTAAAATGCAAAAATTTTATTAAATCAAATTAAAATCCATATAAAAAAAGGTCCAAACAGGGTATAAACAACGGTCAGTTGTTTATACCCTGTTTGGACCTTTTTTTATATGGATTTTAATTTGATTTAATAAAATTTTTGGATTTTAATATCCCTTGGACTTTGCTGCTGGATTACCCTCTGTCTACAATCTGGATTGCCAGTATACCCTTTCCCTTGCACGAGTCCTGGATACAGTGACCCCTCCTTTGGCTACAGGTGAGCGGATATCAATCTTTCTTTTTGTGCATGATATAGGGTCTGAAAAACAAATTTTAGCAAGTGTCATTCATGAGACTGCTGTTTGCTTGCAATGTTGGTTTTATCACCAAGTGATTAACACTGCCAGGACTACAGGGCTCATGAGTAGGGCTGAGAGTGGATCCGAACTGTAAAAGTCTGGATCCGCACGGCTGCATATACTAGCCCCTAGCCGGCTTTGTCTTGGCTGTGGATGAAAATTAGGGGGCACCGCACATCGTTTTTTTAAAATTTATTTAAATAAAAAAAAGCCGCATCACCCGCACAGCCGCGCACACTTCTGACAGGAGAGGGCCGTATGTGTTTCTGAAACACATACACATTCACCATACCGACCCGCAGACACTTGCACTGCTTTCCTCGCCCACCGGCCGTCCTGCCGCCTGTGATTTGTTGCAGTCAGCTGACACACTGACACTCAGGGTGGGGGCGCATCTAACTGCAACCAATTACACGCGCCGGTGGGCGGGCAAAACAATGAATATTGAATTGTCGGCTCCGGAAGGGAACAGCGTGACCTGGAAGGAGTTTGCTGCCATGACACCGCCTTGGGTGAGTATACTGCGTGCGCTCCTAACCCCCTATCCCTTCCACAAATGTTTTTAATCTCTGGATTCTGGTCACCATAGACTTATATGGGCACCAGAATCCGGAGCGGATCTGGATTTTATTTTCAATCCGGCACTATCTCGGATTTAGGCAGATTCGATCAACTCTACTCATGGGTATTTGTACGACCACGTCATTCCATTTTTTATATTTTTGAAAGCAGAAATATATATTATATATATGTATATATATATATATATACAGTTAGGTCCAGATATATTTGGACAGTGACACAAGTTTTGCTATTTTAGCTGTTTACAAAAATATGTTCAGAAATACTATTATATATATAATATGGGCTGAAAGTGCACACTCCCAGCTGCAATATGAGAGTTTTCACATCCAAATCGGAGAAAGGGTTTAGGAATCATAGCTCTGTAATGCATAGCCTCCTCTTTTTCAAGGGACCAAAAGTAATTGGACAAGGGACTCTAAGGGCTGCAATTAACTCTGAAGGCGTCTCCCTCATTCACCTGTAATCAATGAAGTAGTTAAAAGGTCTGGGGTTGATTACAGGTGTGTGGTTTTGCATTTGGAAGCTGTTGCTGTGACCAGACAACATGCGGTCTAAGGAACTCTCAATAGAGGTGAAGCAGAACATCTTGAGGCTGAAAAAAAAGAAAAAATCCATCAGAGAGATAGCAGACATGCTTGGAGTAGCAAAATTAACAGTCGGGTACATTCTGAGAAAAAAGGAATTGACTGGTGAGCTTGGGAACTCAAAAAGGCCTGGGCGTCCACGGAAGACAACAGTGGTGGATGATCGCCGCATACTTTCTTTGGTGAAGAAGAACCCGTTCACAACATCAACTGAAGTCCAGAACACTCTCAGTGAAGTAGGTGTATCTGTCTCTAAGTCAACAGTAAAGAGAAGACTCCATGAAAGTAAATGCAAAGGGTTCACATCTAGATGCAAACCATTCATCAATTCCAAAAATAGACAGGCCAGAGTTAAATTTGCTGAAAAACACTTCATGAAGCCAGTTTAGTTCTGGAAAAGTATTCTATGGACAGATGAGACCAAGATCAACCTGTGCCAGAATGATGGGAAGAAAAAAGTTTGGAGAAGAAAGGGAACGGCACATGATCCAAGGCACACCACATCCTCTGTAAAACATGGTGGAGGCAACGTGATGGCATGGGCATGCATGGCTTTCAATGGCACTGGGTCACTTGTGTTTATTGATGACATAACAGCAGACAAGAGTAGCCGGATGAATTCTGAAGTGTACCGGGATATACTTTCAGCCCAGATTCAGCCAAATGCCGCAAAGTTGATCGGACGGCGCTTCATAGTACAGATGGACAATGACCCCAAGCATACAGCCAAAGCTACCCAGGAGTTCATGAGTGCAAAAAAGTGGAACATTCTGCAATGGCCAAGTCAATCACCAGATCTTAACCCAATTGAGCATGCATTTCACTTGCTCAAATCCAGACTTAAGACGGAAAGACCCACAAACAAGCAAGACCTGAAGGCTGCGGCTGTAAAGGCCTGGCAAAGCATTAAGAAGGAGGAAACCCAGCGTTTGGTGATGTCCATGTGTTCCAGACTTAAGGCAGTGATTGCCTCCAAAGGATTTGCAACAAAATATTGAAAATAAAAATATTTTGTTTGGGTTTGGTTTATTTGTCCAATTACTTTTGACCTCCTAAAATGTGGAGTGTTTGTAAAGAAATGTGTACAATTCCTACAATTTCTATCAGATATTTTTGTTCAAACCTTCAAATTAAACGTTACAATCTGCACTTGAATTCTGTGGTAGAGGTTTCATTTCAAATCCAATGTGGTGGCATGCAGAGCCCAACTCGCGAAAATTGTGTCACTGTCCAAATATTTCTGGACCTAACTGTATATATATATATATATATATATATATATATATATATATATATATATATATATATATATATATATATATCTATATACACACACAGTAGTAAAAGTTATGTTCTGCTTTGAAGTCCAGGCACAGGATGGACGACTTTACAGGAGCACTTTTATGACTGGCAGAGGGGACTTCAACAAGTATAAACCCATCAGAAGGGTCTATGGGCATGTGGAACTTCCCACCAAACTGCATGCTTTAAATGTTGCTCTCAGAGATTGCCAGCAGCATTAAAGGTGTTAATAGAGGTGGACCAAACATTGAATTTACCAGTATGTCCAATGTCAGTAAGGGATTTAAGGGTACTGATGACCTTTAAAAATGTAATTTATCTGCAGATTTAGTGGTATTCTGAATTTAAACAGTATGTAACACATGCTTGTCCAGCTTATTGGACTAGTGGCTCTAGGAAGAAAATTAAACATTTTCACCCTGCAGCTGCTTGTTTAAGCATCTGAGCGGTGCAGGGAGCTGTAGCATTCGCTGCTCACTATACTATGAGTGCACTATTTATTTTACTCACATATACAGTGCTATTATAAGTGAGTGTGTTCCCTTTATGTAAGTGTATAAATAAAACCTTGGATAACTTTACCTAAGCTTACCTAATATTCATATATTGTTATCAGTACAGTAAATACTAATTTATTTACAGTATATACATTTTGTATTTATATAACCTGTTACTGTATCTTTAAGTTTAACAAATATTTTCCTAAACAAAATATCACATAAAAAGTTTACAAAATCTGAGTTGCTTTTTATTTTTCATTTAATTTTACCTTTTCTTATTTTTTTACATTTTAACAACTGCCAACTGGTAAATAATATTACTGAAAAATAACTCAAAAGCAAAGTAAACAGAACTGCTAACATTCTCCCATTAAGGGACATTAGAAGAGCTCAAAGAGCCTTACCCAACAAAAGGCAAATGACAGATGATTCCCTTGTAACGTCTTCTGATGTCTGCATGTAAAATACTTCTGTGCTGACTGATGAAGTAGAGAATGAAGATATAAAAATATATCAATTCATGTACAGAAATAAATGACAAGGCAACAACCGAAAACAACGACAATATGCCAAGCCTGTTCATTCATTTTGGGGAATTTGTATTAAAATCTTGAAACCAACAAATTCCTATACTTCAAAGGGGGTAATCCAGAACTTTTTTTTCCATGGGTGTAAAGACGCACATCCGGCATCATTGTCGACATGGGAGTATGTGAATCCTTTTTACTACGATTAACGAGCGCAAAAGTGTCGAAATTGTATGACCGGTGTAGTGTCGGGCATTTCCATAATGTCGCTGCAGCAACAGGTACTATGTTGTTCCTCGTTCCTGCGGCAGCACACATCGCTGTGTATGAAGCCGCAGGAGCGAGGAACATCTCTTTACCTGCGTCCCAGCTGCAATGAGGAAGGAAGGAGGTGGGCGGGATGTTTACATCCCACTCATCTCCGCCCCTCTGCTTCTATTGGCTGCCTGCCGTGTGACGTCGCTGTGACGCCGCACAATCCGCCCCCTTAGGAAGGAGGCGGTTCGCCGACCAGAGCGACGTCGCAGGGCAGGTAAGTGCATGTGAAGCTGCCGTAGCGATAATTTTCGCTACAGCAGCTATCACAAGATATCGCATGTGTGACGGAGGCGGGGACTATCGCACTCGGCATCTCTGCAATCGGCTTGCGATGTCGTAGTGTGCAAAGTACCCCTAACAATCAAGTACTTGTTAATTACCTTCCTGTTCTACCTGGTGTTGCCAGTGAATCAGCTGCTCCATGTCAATAGAGCAGCTCTTCCTTTTCCAGATCGCTCTGTCAACAAGGGGTGAAGACTAGAGATGAGTGTCCCTGCTCCCAAACATGCGCACTTTACGTCAATGCAGGTGATTGTGGGGGAGGAGTCCCGCAATCAGTGTTGCATGCGCCACATAGCCCATCTGATTTGCCGCTCCGGGTCATGTGACTGGTTAAAAGGTCCTGTAGTACCATTCTGAACACTCTCCTTGACAAACTGAACCACTACAACATGTGAAACGTACATTGGGGTTTCTGCTGGGAAATCCCCTTGTGCCACCATTGTGATTGCCACTAATGTAAATTTATTCTGCAGGCTATGGGTAAAATGTTTAATATAATATACACATGAGGCGCTTCTGATAAGTCTTTGGCTTTGTGATTTTTTTTTTGTTTATATGTTAACGAATGTTACATCACATGAAAGCCTTATGTGTCTAATATATGTTTTCAATATTAAACAGTGTTCTATGCATGCGGGAAAACAAAATGGTGGAGTCTAAGGCGATATTCACAGCAACTGAGCGCAGAGGAGTGATAAAAGGATATTTATGGTGATATGTCGCACACATTGGGGGATCAATGACCTTCATATTCCACAGTTAAGAACTGGGCTGCCAAATTTAAAACTGGCCACTTCAGCACCAATGAGGAGGAATGTCTTGGATAACCTCATCCAACCGCATACTGCAGAATCGATAAATTTCAGCTAAAGCATTAGCAGACATCATGGGGATTTCCCGTGAATGTGTTTGTGTCATTATCCATGAACATTTGAACATGAGGAAACTATCTGCAAAGTGGGTCACCAAATGTCTGACAACAGATCAGAGAAGCATGCGAGTGAAAACTTCCCGGTCCATTTGTCAGCGATTCCGGACTGACTTGCTGGATCGACTGGTCACTCTGGATGATACCTTGATTTATTTGTATAACCCTGAAAACAAGGAGCAGTCAAAAGAGTGGAGGCACAGTGGTACTCATACTCACACTTCTGTTCAGGGTTCAAAAATCAGTCACTAAGGTTATGGCATCTGTAGTCTGTGATAATGGTAATGTGCTGCTAGTAGACTACCTTCACAAGGGTTACACCATCAATGCAAGGTATTACATTGAACTTTTGGACCAATTTTATGGAGCTCTGAAGGCCAAAGCATGTGGCAAGCTGTGCAAAGGAATTTTATTCCTGAAAGATAATGAGTCTGCTCACATTGCATAAGTGACCACAGCAAAACTGGCAGAGCTGGGCTTCCAGCTGGTTGACCATCCACCTTATTCACCAGATCTAGCTCCCTCCAACTATCATCTGTTTCCAAACCTGAAGAAACACCTCAGGGTTACCAAATATCACACCATTTCTGATGCCATGGCTGCTATGGATGCCTGGTTTGAGACACAACCGATATCCTTCTTTTTGCTCGGCTTATAGAAGTTAGAATACCGATGTAAGAAGTGTGTTGACATAAGTGGAGAGTATGTGGAATAAATGTAAAGTTTCGTCATCCTATCTCGTTTCTTTCTGGGTAAAACCAAAGTCTTATCAGCAGCCCCTCATAAAATCATAGAGAATCAAAGCATAATAGAGATGGAAGGGACCTCAAAGGCCATAACGTCCAACCCCCTGTGAATGCAGGTTTTCTTAAATCATCCTAGCTATATTTTTATCCAGCTTCCGCATGAAGATTTCCATTGCTGTAGACATCACTACCTCCCACGGTAGGCTGTTCCACTCCCTGACTGCCCTCACTATTAGAAAGTTTTTTCTAATGTCTAATCTGAATCTCTTTCCTTTTAGTTTCATCCAATTGCTTCTTGTACCTTGTGTTAATGAGATTAAGGAGGTTCCCTCTGCACTGTGACAACCTTTCAGATATTTGTAGACCGCTATTAAGTCTCCTCTCTGCCTTCTTCTTTGCAAACTAAACATTCCTAGTTCTTTTAGCAGGTTTGTTATAGGACATGGTTTGCAGACCTTCTACCATCTTGGTTGCTCTTCTCTGGTCTTGCTCCAATATATCGATGTCTTTCCTGAATTGGGGTGCCAACAACTGTACACAGTATTCCAGATGTGGTCTGACCAGGGCTGAGTATAGGTGAATTATGACTTTTCTTGATCTAGAGTCAATGCTTGTCTTGATATATCCCAGAATTTCTTTGGCCTGTTTAGCAGCAGCTCCGCACTGTTGGCTCATGTTGAATCTGGGATCTACTAAAATAAGACCAATTCCTTTTCACCAGTCATCTTAGTTCTGTTCCTTCCACACTATATACGCTTTTTACATTTCTTTTACCCAGATGTAATACTTTGTATTTTTCCCTGTTAAACACCATTCTTTTTGCCTTGGCCCATTGTTCGAGTGTGTCTAGATCCTTCTGAATACACTCTATTTCCTCTCTAGTGTTGGCTACTCCTCCTATCTTAGTATCATCTGAGAATTTTATGAGATCCCCAATATTTACATTGTCCAGATCATTTATAAAGATATTAAGCAACAATGGGCCCAGGACAGAGCCGTGTGGCACCCCACTTCTGAATTTCCTCCAGTTTGATGTAGTCATTTAGTATTACTTGTTGTGCATGATCATTAAGCCAGTTGTGATCTCATCTGATTTCTTGTCGATTCTGTACTTGATCATTTTTTCAATGAAGATGTTATGTGATACTTTATCAAATGCCTTGCTGAAGTCAATGTATACTATATCCACAGCATTCCCCTGGTACAACCATTCAGTGACTTTGTTATAGAAGGAAATTAGGTTGGTATGACAAGATTTATTGGTCATAAAACCGTGTTGGCTTTGGTTAATTAATGCTTTCCTAACCAGATACCTAAGTACATAATCTTTGCCAATTTGCTCAAAGATTTTTCCTACTATGGAAGTAAGGTTTACTGGCCTGTAATTCCCTAGATCCTCCTTTTTCCCTTTTGTGGATACATTGTATGATAGACCTGCGCTTATTTATTGAGATACCATACCTTATGTGGAACATGGGGATAGCTGTTGTGAATATCATCAGAGATGGGGCTGTTTCCGGGAGTGTTTCTGTACTCCCTCTGGTGGCTAGTGTTGGTAGTGAGTCTAATTCTGCATCTGTTGCTCAGACAGGTGTAGGAGATGATTGCTGCTTCAAGGAGCCTATGGAGTCCAGCCTGGGGGGACATAGGAAGGCAGTTATTGTCTAACCTTTGCCAGTAATAATTATTTCTGCTCCATGTGAAGATGTCCTGAAGTTTGTCCTCCAGCCTTTAGGCCTTTTGCCTTTCCCTGTAGGTTCTGTTTTTGCTTTTTTCTGCTTCTTTTTGGATTCTCCAGGAATGATTTCTACAGCGTTTTTTTTCGTTTCCTTTTTCATCGGTTTTGTCTCCATGTCATTCTGAGTCTGCAGCTATGTCTAATAAGTATTTTGCTCTACTAGTCTGGGCGTGGTTAAAAGCTGAATTTGCACTGAAGGGCGTTTCTGCCTAATCTTTGTTTTTTTTCTCTAAATCAATGTTTGAGAATATTCCCTTTTGTTTCTTGCAAGTGAATAAATGCACTTTCTGCAGTATTTTTAAAGGGGAATTTATTCCTAGTAAGAAAGAGAGTTATTACTCCCTGTTTTGTTCGGGAGTTTTTGGATTTTTGTATCTCCTGTATTTTTGTAGTTAAGATCTTTCCCATTATATTTGCTTTTTCTATTTAAATGTATTTGCACAAGAGTTCCTGATATAGTGAGTAGAAAATCATGTGGTCTTTAAGGGAATTTTTTGATTATCAGGTGTTGGCATTTTTCAGGGTTATTACTGGCTGCAACCAGCAATCTATCCTATACTTTTGTATCTAGCTAGCAGGGCCTCACTTTGCTTTATTCTATATCTACCATCTGTGTGTTGTTTTTTTTTACATCACCGTCATTATATGTTGGGGGCTTTTGACTTTCCTTTGGGACTTCTCTGAGGCAAGTCAGGATTTCTCATTTCATCTTTGAGGTTAGTTAGTTCTCCGGCAGTGACAAGGCATCTAGGTTAGTTAGGAACACTCCATCGCTACTTTTAGTTGTGTTTGTGTAGTTAGTGGATTGCAGCCAGCTAAGTTTCCAACTACTCTTGTGCATTATCTTCTACCATTTTTCATGGGATTTTTGCAAGATCTTTTGCGGTCTCCTGACCATAACACATAGCCCTGATCTATACCTATTTTCTATGATTAAGCATTATAGGCTGAATATGAAAAAGTGGTAGATAAGCTTATCAATGTATTTTCTATACATTTGGGACACAGTATTCCCTGTTACCCTTATTTCTTACTATAATTGTGCAGTATTATTGTTCTGTGTGCCATTGTCTACATTCATGTGTAGTTTTTAAGCATTCAATAAAATGTATATTTTATATTGTCACATTTTGTCCATGAAGTCCTCCTCTTTATTAACTGTGGGCTGGTATTATCAGACTGAGAAGACTTATGGTTATTTGACCCTTCCCAGTCTAAAAATAGCAGCCCGCAGCTACCCCAGCAGCTAATGAATGCACTAATTCTTGGGGCTTTATTCTAGCTCTTCTCAATTGCCCTGGTGCGGTGTAAATTGAGCTAATATTTTTTGGGGTTGATGTCAGTTGTCAGCTGGTATCAACCCAGGAGTTAGTACTAGTTAGGCGTTTATCACCCCCCCCATTACTAAACAAGTAAGAGTAAAGTAAAAAAAAACACACACACATGAACAAATTGCATATTAGAGTAAAGTCTCCCCACACTCTCTCATGTTCACTAATTTATTAAAAAAAAAGCCATGAAGAGCTGAAGTAATCCATGGTGTAATAGTTCCACGATGTTCCCCAAATCCATACTCCATCACTGAGTTACTGATGTCACCACAAGTCAGAAATTCATGGTCTTGAACTGACCAGGAGTGATCTATGGAGCCTTGTTCACTAAATAAAGTTTCTATAGATTGGAGTATGGATTTGGGGGATGTCGTGGGACCACTACACCTGCAGCTGTTTGCTTTACCTTGGCTGGTTATCAAAAATTTTGGGACCCTATGCTATTTTTTAATTATTTAATTTTTCACTTCCCAGAAGTAAACTGGGAGTTAGAGATGAGTCACGCATGTTTCTCATGTTGTTTCCATCCATATTTATGATTTTCTGGCATCTGCTAGGGTGTCTGCTGGAAATATGCTTTCCTTCCTCATAGACTTCCATTATACTAGTTACTCAAATCGAACCCATCCAAGCGTCGGACCTGTTTGCTTCCAGTAATCTTCATTCAAGCACTTTAGTGCTCACTCATAACTGAAAATGTCTCTTCAGGGAGGAACTGCACATGTTTATTTCCTTTCTGTGTATTCAAACAAAAAAAAAAAACAGAAAAAGGCTTGCTGGACATAATTTCACACAAAAACCCAAAAATAACAGACAAAATTGTAGGTAACAACTTTATTTCAGACATGTGTTGCTTGTTCAAACTCAGTGTGGCAACAGGTGTGGGTAATATGAAAATCGCACCTGAAACCAGATAAAAAGAGGAGACGTTGACTCAATTTTTGCATTGTCTGTCTATGTGTGCCACACTAAGCATTGACAAAAAGAAGATAACTGAGCACTTGAGAACCAATATAGTTTAAAAATGTCAACAATCTCAAGTCCAGCTCCGGAGAACTTGATGTTCCTTTGGTCATGATGTTCAACATAATCAAGAAGTTTACAACTCATGGCACTGTAGTACCAGGGAAAAATTGATGAAAAATTGCAAAGCATGATAGTCCGGTTAGTGGATAAGCAGCCACAATCAAATTCCAAATAAATTCAAGCTGTCTTGCAGGCTCAGTGTGCATTAGTGTCACCATAAACTATCCATTAACATTTGAATGAAATTAATTGCTACGGCAAGAAACCCAGGAGGACCCCACTGCTGACACAACAACTTAAAAAAACATAGAATGCAGTTTGTCAAAATGTACATGAGTAAGCCAAATTCCTTCTGGGAAGGTATCTTTTGCAGTATGGAGACCAAGAAAGAGCTTTTTAATAATGCACATTATTCTACTGTTTGCCAAAATTGGAATGAGCCTTAAAATGAAAAAAAAAAAAACCCACAGTACCTACAATCAAATATGGTGTAGAATGAAATAATTTTTAGAGTTGTTTTGTTGCCTCTGCCACTAGGTGCAGTGACTGTGTGCAAGGCGTTATGATATCTGAAGATTTCCAAAGGATTTTGGGTCACAATTTAGTGTGCCCAATGAGAGAACGCTGGGCTTGCATCCTAGGTCATGGGTCCTCAAGCAAAACATTGTCCCCAAACATACTTCAAGAAACCCTCAGAAATGGATAGAAACAAGGCGCTGGAGAACTCTGACGTGGCAGCAATTAGTCCGGTTTTATATCCCATTGAACACTTGTGGAGAGATCTTAAAATTGCTGTTGGGAGAAGGCGCCTTTCAATTATGAGAGACCTGGAGCAGTTTGTAAAAGAAGAGTCCAAAATTACAGTTGAGATGTGTAAAAGCTTGTGGACAGTTATAGGAAGCGATTGATTGCAGGTATTTATTCCAAAGGGTATGCAACCAAATTTTGACCAGAGGAATTTTGTCTGACCCATTTGTGTTTTTATGTGAAATTACGTCCAATTTGCCTTTTTTTTTCTCTTTTTGTGTTTTTCCAATACACAATAAAGAAATAAACATGCGTATAACAAAACGTGTAATTGCAATAATTTGCTGGGGTGAAATACTTCATTTCATGGAAAAATTCAAGAGTGACAACACTTTCGGCCACGACTGCACAATCGATGCTTATATTGTAATTATACTCTAAAATGCCTCTAGTTCTCATAGGTTGCTTGTAAAGATATTCTATTTTAGGTGACCTCTTCCTAAAGAACTTATTTGATCTCCAAACAGGTTACACCTTAATTATGCATTGCTAAGCAATACTTATGAAGCAGTGCTACATTCCTTCCCTCCTTCCATCAGGAAATACAAAAAAAACCCACAATCTCAAAAAAGTTTGGCAAGGCGTAAGACATATGAATTCTTTTACATTTGAGTCCTAAAACAATATCCAGTATGAATTGTCAGAGAAATGTTCAAAGTTCAGAAAAATAAAAGAAGAAATTGACAGACTTTGTGCTGGTCATGATAATTATGCGTCATAGAAAATAAGCATTCTTGAGATATTGGTAAGTTATTCTTTGAAAATAGTAATTTTCTTCCCTTTACTGTTGACACAAATATATCACAGTGTCAAAGTCAATTCCATATTCTCACTAATTTAGCCGAAAGGGCACCGGTCTTAATAATTACTGTTGTCACAGATTTTCATGCCATGCAAACTGACTAATTGAGTTATTTTATGCATTGTACTTGTCCTATGTTATAAGTTATTTTATTATACTCTGGATTTATTAAACTAGAAAATGAGAAATAACTAATACAGAATTTTATTGCTACCTTCTCTTACATTTACTGATTTATTTCCCGTATTTTTCGGACCATAAGACGCATCCTGGTTTTAGAGGATCAAAATAAAATTTTAAGCACAAAATGTGGTCATGACACAATTTTATGGGGTGAGGATTTGCTGCTGACACTGCTATAGGGGTAATGTCCCCAAAATTTTCTACTAAGGTACCCCATCCTGGTAATGATCCTCCTGCCTTATATGTGATCCCCATCCTTGTATATATGTCCCTCATCCTAGTATAGCCCCCATCCTGCTATATACCCCAATCCTGCTAAATACCCCCATCCTGTTAAATACCTCCACCCTGGTATAGCCCCCATCCTGCTATATACCCCCATCCTGCTATATACCCTCATTCTGCTATATACCCCCATCCTGCTATATAACCTCATCCTGCTCATAATATACCCCCATCCTGGTATATGCCCTCATCCTGCTATATACCCCATCCTGGTATATGCCCTCATCCTGCTATATACCCCATCCTGGTATATGGCCTGTATCCTATGGCATAGAAAAAGTAAACATTTATACTCACCTTTCCTCACTCCCTGCAGCATCGATCATCTTCCTTTCTGTGTCAGCAGCAGCACCGCTAACCTGTGTGGAGCCATTCCCTGCAGCATCGCAATATCTTCCTGTCTGCCGGCTCGCTGATGTGTGTGGAGACTAGCGGTGCGCATAGTGATTATGTCATCGCTGTGCTCACCACTCTCTACACAGATCAGCTGGCCGGCAGACAGGAGAAAATTGCGATGCTGCAGGTAACGGTGAGTATACCGTACTTATTCACTGCACCCTGCGCTGATGATACGCGGGGGGCAGTGAATACAGCCGCACATGATTACTCCAGGCTGTAGTTGCCAGGGGTGATCATGCAGGCCGGCTGTTTACTATGCGTGCATCCCCTGCCCATAACCCCGCCCACCTGTCAGCACCGGCTTCAGCGCTGAGAGATGATGGGTGGGAGAATGGGTGTGCATATGAAATGAGCAGGCCCACATGGTCACAGCAGGCGATGATACAACCTGCTCGTGCCACTGATGACCCGCTCCACTGCAGCACCCTCATTCCCCACAGCCCTACATTCAGACTATAAGACACACCCCCAATTTCCCCCAACATTTGGGGGGAAAAAAGTGCATCTTATAGTCTGAAAAGTACGGTATATCTATAATGTACAATGTACAGTGCCTACAAGTAGTATTCAACCCCCTGCAGATTTAGCAGGTTTACACATTCGGAATTAACTTGGCATTGTGACATTTGGACTGTAGATCAGCCTGGAAGTGTGAAATGCACTGCAGCAAAAAAGAATGTTATTTCTTTTTTTATTTTTTTTTTAAATTGTGAAAAGTTTATTCAGAGGGTCATTTATTATTCAACCCCTCAAACCACCAGAATTCTGTTTGGTTCCCCTAAAGTATTAAGAAGTATTTCAGGCACAAAGAACAATGAGCTTCACATGTTTCAATTAATTATCTCTTTTTCCAGCCTTTTCTGACTAATTAAGACCCTCCCCAAACTTGTGAACAGCACTCATACTTGATCAACATGGGAAAGATAAAGGAGCATTCCAAGGCCATCAGAGACAAGATCGTGGAGGGTCACAAGGCTGGCAAGGGGTACAAAACCCTTTCCAAGGAGTTGGGCCTACCTGTCTCCACTGTTGGGAGCATTATCCGGAAGTGGAAGGCTTATGGAACTACTGTTAGCCTTCCACGGCCTGGACAGCCTTTGAAAGTTTCCACCCATGCCGAGGCCAGTCTTGTCCGAAGAGTCAAGGCTAACCCAAGGACAACAAGGAAGGAGCTCCGGGAAGATCTCATGGCAGTGGGGACATTGGTTTCAGTCAATACCATAAGTAACGTACTCCACCGCAATGGTCTCCGTTCCAGACGAGCCCGTAAGGTACCTTTACTTTCAAAGCGTCATGTCAAGGCTCGATTTCAGTTTGCTCATGATCACTTGGAGGACTCTGAGACGGACTGGTTCAAGGTTCTCTGGTCTGATGAGACCAAGATCGATATCTTTGGTGCTAACCACACACGTGACGTTTGGAGACTGGATGGCACTGCATACGACCCCAAGAATACCATCCCTACAGTCAAGCATGGTGGTGGCAGCATCATGCTGTGGGGCTGTTTCTCAGCCAAGGGGCCTGCCCATCTGGTCCGCATCCATGGGAAGATGGATAGCACGGCCTACCTGGAGATTTTGACCAAGAACCTCCGTTCCTCCATCAAGGATCTTAAGATGGGTCGTCATTTCATCTTCCAACAATAATTCGTTCCTCTGTAATAGTGTCCGAATTTGTATTGCTCACAATGTGTGTTTTTATTTTTTGGTACGTGAAATATGTATACATAGTACCTTTTATTGTATTATACACTTCATTCACTTGTTTTATGTGTGGGAAGGTCACCTGGATGCATGATCCTATTTAGGGAGGGCTGATCTTACCCCACATGTGGACCCGTGGAAGCCTAATTACAGGCGAAACGGCCGTCGTCCATAGTGAGGGGCCGCATCCAGGTATCCTCCACCCGCTGTTCGTTTTGCACCTTTTAACCTTGGTTATGGAATAAAGATCCAGAAAAAGATATCAGCATTGGTGCGGTCTATTTCTTCTTCTATATGGATTAATGGAATTGACTCTCGCTGTTTGGACCAGCACGCTGATCCGGTTTCCAACAAGGACGCCTAGTGCTATATTCCTCATCCTCCAGTGATCCCAGGTGTGGCAGGCTATTACGGGTGGTGCAGGACTGCGCTCTTTTGGATCCATATTATTGCATTACTCTTTGGAGTCTATTGCACACTCGGCTACCACCGGGATATACAAGTAAGAGGTTACTGACTTTGGGATACTAAGGACATGACGGACAACACAGTCAGCATGGACAGCACTAACACGTCCTTGACAAAAACTACAGGTGTACAAGCGGGTCGCTCGGATGCGGCTTCCTTTTTTGTGGAGTGTAATCAGAAAAAGGACACGGAGGTAATGGGCGTAAAAACCCTGGAACAGAAAATATATTCCCTCTCGGAAAGAGAGGTGCGGTTATTTTGGACGGTACAGTCACTACAATCTTACGTGGACTGCAATAGAGTCCCAAGGGGATTACGTATTATTAAGTCTGTGTCACAATTCCATCAGGATGCGACTTTTGTAAAAGAATGGGAAACCATACAGTTGGATTGTTCTATGAGGCTGTTGCAGTTGGTTTTAAAGAAAAACATAGATGATTATAATGATTTGAGTTTGGAACTAGAAAACTTAAAGCAGGATACCCGCTCTAGAGTGACTGAGGATTATTGGTCCTCATTCACATCTAGGTTGGATAAAAAACTTATGGATGTTCAGACAGAAATTAAAAATAAAAAAAGAGAAAAATTTTTAAGAGACAAGCATGATTATGACACTAACCAGATCTTTTGTTGGACAAAGGATAAAGTAAAGGGATATAAAAAACATCAGTATATGTATAACAAGAAAAAATCGCATGCACAAAATAAAGGTTATTGGACTACCGATTCAGAGTCTAGTGGCTCTGAAGAGGTGGTGCCGGGTCCTTCAAAAGATACCTCTGTATCAGTGCCCACTCCTGCCCCTTTAGGAAACGCATCCGACGGGGGGGCAGGAAGGGGCACAAGAGGAAGAGGACGCAAACGAAAGATGGTGTCATGGAGGAATTGAAGGAAAATCAGTTGCTTGTCTCGTCTAACAAAAATATAATAAATCTGTCTGAGCATTCATTAACCAGTGACATGGAGTCCGTTTTGTCTAAGGGATTGAGCTATTGTGTTCCAGAAGAGTTTAATTTTGTGGAATTTAGAGTGGATCTTTATAAAGCAATAAGAAAAATTCATTTATTCAAATTCTTTAACCAGATGCCTCATAATGTGAATATGATTCCTGAGGGTGAACAACCATGTATTGTGAATAACGTGAATTTTGACGTGACAGGGGCATTTGACCCTGACACGTTAAAAGAAGCCACGTTGTTAATGAGTCTGAATGATCCTACATTGGAGTCCGAAGTGGACATCAATGAAACAATATGTGAACCTATGAATTTCAAAAAAGGAAATAAATCAGACTGGTGTCCACCAACAGTGCATGGGAATTTGATCGATTTGTTCCAGGATACGGTCATAAAAAAAGTAGAGGCATTAAAATATCCACAAGCCATGATGAATTTGAGTATAGGTGAATTATCTGCGGTAAAAACCATGCGTACGTGGGAAGATACTATCTTCCGCGAAGCGGACAAAGGGGGCAATATTGTCCTCATGTCCCGGAATATGTACTTGCAGGAATGCTTAAAACAACTACAAGATCGCACGACATATAAACCCCTGTTGGCCAACCCTATTAACGAATACAAAAAACAACTTGAACGTCTGTTGGACAGATATGTGATACTCGGCTTACTTTCTAAAAAGCAGGCAGAAAAATTGGTTCCGCCTTTCCCGACGAGACCACACTGGTACTGTATACCAAAAGTGCACAAAAACGAAAAAAATCCTCCTGGACGTCCAATAGTGGCGGGTATTGGCTCACTTACTGAGCCACTCTCCCACTATTTGGACTGGCTGTTGAGACCACTGCTAGCCCATATCCCGTCTTATGTCAAAGACAGTGGGGATTTTGTGTCACTCCTCAAAGAAATAACTTGGCAGGAGGGATACAATCTAGCCACAATTGATGTGGAGAGTTTATACACACGGATTCCACAGGCTTTGGGAGTGGAGGCAGTCAAGGACATTGTCGCACGCAGTGGCAAAAGTCCTGTGTTTTGTGATTTTGTGGGTGAAGCACTTGAATTTGTTTTATCAAAGAATGCCTTCATGTTCCTGGATGGGTGGTATGTACAATGCGGGGGTACTGCAATGGGTACCCCTGTCTCATGTGCCATGGCTAACATTTTTTTAGGGCAATTTGAAGGCAAATATGTATATACAGTCAATAACCCATTCTTGAAACACATAAAATATTATTTAAGATATGTCGACGACATGTTCATGGTGTGGGATGGGACGGAGAAGGATTTTTCCGACTTTGTCTCTTATCTGAACATCACCAACACCATGAACATGTCGTTTACCTCTACTTTTGGAGGCCACTCTATTAGTTTTTTGGATGTGGAGGTTGGAATTAATGATGGAATAATCGTAACAAAAATTTATAGAAAGCCCACAGCCTCTAATTCAGTTTTACACTATGAAAGTGCCCACCCGCAGCACACAAAAACTGCCTTACCATACTCACAGTTTTTGAGGGTAAAAAGAACGAACAGTACCAGTGTGACCTTTGAGGAACAGGCTTTGGAATTAAAAAACAGACTATCACAACGGGGTTATCCTGATGCTGTCATTGATGCAGCGTATAAAAAAACCAAAAAAACTGAAAATACTGCATATGATGAGGGCCGTATCTGTCCAGCAGCCGACTTAGGAGGGGTAAAAAAGATAAAAAAGAGGAAAGAAAAGAACAGCAGCAATAGGTTCAACTTCAGTTTCAAATTCGGACCCATGTTTGACATCATAAGAAAAACGCTTAATGAGAACTGGCACATCCTAGAAAGGGATCCTGAGTTAAAAAACATGACAGTCTCTAAGCCATTGGTTTCCTACAGGAGATGCCACAATTTGAGGGACTTGCTTGTCAAAAATAGATTAACCAGTAAAAATACATGGTTGGAGAAACAGTCTCCAAATGGCAACTTTAAATGTGGCCAATGCAAATATTGCAATCTGCGCTTGACTGGCAAGTCCGTAAAAATTGGTGCACACACACATTATGTCAATCAATTTATATCATGCAAGACAAAATTCGTTGTCTATGCAATAGTATGTTCCTGTGGGAGATTCTATATAGGAAAAACGATCAGATGCCTATATGTCCGATTCAAAGAACACTATAATTCAGTCCTGACAGGAAAAGGATCCCCAAGATTGATAGCACATGTACGTGAATCACATAATAGCTGCCCTGATGTCCTGAGTTTTGCCGGTTTAGAAAGAGTGTCGCTCCCATCACAAGGAGGGGATCACCATAAATTGCTGTTACAAACGGAGGCAAAACTAATTATAAAATATGGGGCACAAGGCGCTTTGGGAATGAATGACCGCAATGATCTTTCAGTCTTTTTGTAATGGATTTTTGTTCACAAAAACTGAGCATGGTAAAATAATTGAGAATTGGGGGGATTGTTAACAAAATATCCCTGATAAAGAAAGAATGAGTTGTAATTTTTATTGCAGATGTAAAAACCATGTATGTTTTTGTTCTTTGTGAATATGACAATAATTCGTTCCTCTGTAATAGTGTCCGATTTTGTATTGCTCACAATGTGTGTTTTTATTTTTTGGTACGTGAAATATGTATACATAGTACCTTTTATTGTATTATACACTTCATTCACTTGTTTTATGTGTGGGAAGGTCACCTGGATGCATGATCCTATTTAGGGAGGGCTGATCTTACCCCACATGTGGACCCGTGGAAGCCTAATTACAGGCGAAACGGCCGTCGTCCATAGTGAGGGGCCGCATCCAGGTATCCTCCACCCGCTGTTCGTTTTGCACCTTTTAACCTTGGTTATGGAATAAAGATCCGGAAAAAGATATCAGCATTGGTGCGGTCTATTTCTTCTTCTATATGGATTAATGGAATTGACTCTCGCTGTTTGGACCAGCACGCTGATCCGGTTTCCAACAAGGACGCCTAGTGCTATATTCCTCATCCTCCAGTGATCCCAGGTGTGGCAGGCTATTACGGGTGGTGCAGGACTGCGCTCTTTTGGATTCATCTTCCAACAAGACAATGACCCAAAGCACACAGCCAAGAAAACCAAGGCCTGGTTCAAGAGGGAAAAAATCAAGGTGTTGCAGTGGCCTAGTCAGTCTCCTGACCTTAACCCAATTGAAAACTTGTGGAAGGAGCTCAAGATTAAAGTCCACATGAGACACCCAAAGAACCTAGATAACTTGGAGAAGATCTGCATGGAGGAGTGGGCCAAGATAACTCCAGAGACCTGTGCCGGCCTGATCAGGTCTTATAAAAGACGATTATTAGCTGTAATTGCAAACAAGGGTTATTCCACAAAATATTAAACCTAGGGGTTGAATAATAATTGACCCACACTTTTATGTTGAAAATTTATTAAAATTTAACTGAGCAACATAACTTGTTGGTTTGTAAGATTTATGCATCTGTTAATAAATCCTGCTCTTGTTTGAAGTTTGCAGGCTCTAACTTATTTGCATCTTATCAAACCTGCTAAATCTGCAGGGGGTTGAATACTACTTGTAGGCACTGTATATAAAAAGTCTACATACCCCTGTTCCAATGTCAGTTTTCGGTAGCTCCAGATATATGTCCCAAAAATAATGTAGTTGCATAAATAGGCATTACCATAATACTTTGTTGAAGTAGCCTTTTAATTTATGATAGAATGTTACCCAAAAAGACTGAATTCTATCAGCATTGCACATTTAGAATTAGCAATCTTTGTCCGCTCTTCTTTGTAGTAGCTCCAAATCTATCAGATTGCAAGTAGAGATGAGCGAACCTTTGGAAATTCAGTTCGGAGTACACAGTCGAACCTTAGATAAGGTTTGGTTTGTGGCCCAGACTTGACCCGAACCTCAATAGAAGTCAGTAATTGGGCACTTTGAGTCTGCACCCACATGCAGCCAACCATAAGCAGAACATTTCCGGGAGAATGTAGGTGGGGTTTTTCAATTTATTTATTTTTTTATGTGTATGTGCACACTACACTTGATCACGCTAATGTTGCCCTCAGTGCGAACCATTCAAGCAATCCACAGTTCTGAGCATCACTCCTACCCAAGCACAGCACTGCTCACTTGAGTGGTTTGCACTCATAACTTATTCGAACTTCGAACCTGAACTCTGTTTTTTTTAAATCTGTGTTCAAACCCGCACTTCGAACCTCAGGTTTGCTCATCTTTAATTGTGAGGGCCTCTCCTGTCTACAGCTGCTTACATTTAATGGAATAATAGGGTTTAAACCATCAATTGTATGCCAGAAAAAATACCATCCTTCTAAAAAATAAATCTTTATTGATATTTATTAACATATTCCATAAAAAAGAGATGTCATTATATCAATGCAAAATAAGCAACTATACCTAGTAGGAACAAAAACATCCAAATAAAGTGCATAGCAAAACAAAATAATAAGGCAAAGACACAAACTGTTTACAGAGGGGGCTACAACCTATAGTAATCATGAGAGGAGGGCTGTATAGAAGAGTAACCTATATGGCAAATATGCCTAATAAGGTCCCATTAGGAAGTTGAATCCTGCTTAACCACGTAGTGAACTCTTAAAAATCAATAGTTAATGAGTAAATACAAAGTGGTTAAGCTATGACAATTCAATCACTTAGCTTTGCTAAGATTTCTTTGCTGCACATAGCTCATGAGATGATGTGAGGATGGATTATTTCTATCCTAAGAGCACTCTTCGAAGAGTACCCGGTCCATTCAGATCCGGGATTACAGTTCCGATGTATTTCACCCTCTTATGAGTGTAACGGTTCTTCAGGAAAAAAAACTTTAAGATGCTGGCACAATCGCCCAGGGGTATAGATGGACGGCTTTTTCAGGTCAATCAAAAGATTTCAGATTTTCAATTGGACTCAGATCACGGGTTTAGCTGAGCTATTCCAAAATCTTGCTTTTCTTTTGGCAAAATAATTTTTACTGATTTGGTGGTATACTTATGGCCATTGTTGTTACGATGGGCTGTCTGATAATAACCGAAAGGAGTATCAGACAGTCAGGGTCCACCGTGCAAAGACTTTGCTGCAGACTATGGCAGAGTGCAATACCTCTGTTAACTCACAGAAGGATATAATAAGTAAGTAAAGCAATTCCTCCCTTACTTGGAGGGTGTGTGGAATGATCTCTGTTAATAATCACAGAGACAAAGGCAATGTGTGCGAAATGGCACCTACCTAGGTCCGCTCTTCTAGTGGTGCAGAAGAGACGAACAGCAGCGTAAGCCGCACAAAGCTCCTACCTGCGTTCGCTCCACTAGTGTGCGAGGACACGAACCACTAGATATGGCACCTGCCTAGGTCCGCTCTTCTAGTGGTGCAAAAGAGACGGACAGCAGCATAAGCCGCACAAAGCTCCTACCTCTGTTCGCTCCCCTAGTGTGCAAGGATACGAACAACTGCCAGACGCAGTATAAGGAACGTTACCCTAGCGGCAACGTCCACCTACGAGTAGAATCACAAGGCCCAGCCAGACCATGTGCCTCAGGCACCTGCCTATGTCCGCTCCCCTAAGAGGTAAGGATACGGACAGCAGCCGAAGCTGTAAGGTATAAGAACGCTACCCTGCCGGTAGCGCTCACCTAGCATAGACAGAGGAATGCCTAGAGGAACGCGCACAGAGCGTCTACTCATATGCATGAACCAAGAGAACTGAGCACCATGCGGCGTGTGTCAGGGTCTTATATAGACTCTGTGCCTCATCCAAGATGGAGGACACCAGAGCCAATCCGCTGCCAGAACGACAGGAGTGACGTCATGCTGGCCTATCACCGAGCAAGACGTCACAAGCACATGACCAGCGACCAATCGGCATAGAAGGTGTCAGAGACATGTGACCTCGTGTCAGCAATGATGTCACCCGCACATGTGCAATGGCTCCAAGATTGGACTTAGTCTCCGGCGCTCGCACATGTGCAGTAGCAAGAAATCTGGACTTAGTCTCCAGCGCTCGCACATGTGCAGTAGCAAGAAATCTGGACTTAGTCTCCAGCGCTCGCACATGTGCAGTAGCAAGAAATCTGGACTTAGTCTCCAGCGCTCGCACATGTGCAGTAGCAAGAAATCTGGACATAGTCTCCAGTGCTCGCAGCAACCGTAACAATTGTTATACTGAAAAGTGAAATTCATTTTTATTTTCAGCATTTTTATTGAGGCCTGAAGGTTTTGATGAAAATGGACTGACATTTGAAATTGTTAATAATGCCCTTTATCTTAACGAGGGATGAGAGAATCCGAACTGTAAAGTTTGGGGTTTGTACTGGCACCTTGTGTTCGGTAATGAACCCCAAACACAAACTTATGATTGTACTTCCGGTGCCTGTTTGGGTTTGTCATAAAATAAAGCTTGTTGAAAGGTTGTAGAACAGCCAGTCACTAAGCTTATCCAGTGTGGGCACTTCCAGCCCCATCACAGCCATGTCAAGTATTGGTATGGCTGAAGTTCGCCGGGGTAATCACTGTAAAAAACTATAACAGTATAATTAAATAAGGACATACTTACCAGTGAACGTGGCACAGCTGTAACTCTGCTTCTGGGTCCATTCATTACATCTCATACATATTCATTGCTTTCCCCGCCCACCATCTGTGATGGCGTCTCTGATAGGCTGCAGTCAGACTGCTGGCGTGCAGGCATTTCTGATTGGTTGCTTTCACAAAGACTGTCTGTCTGCCACAGAAAAGTGAAAAAAAAAAAAAATGATGTAGGGTGCCAAGTATATAGATACCTAGCAGAGATAAAGCATACAGGTACAGGCTGCAGCCTCCAGCTGTGCGAAAAGTCTTGGCTGTATATTGAAATAGAAGGGCCCCCATGTGGCTTTTTAAAAATTATTTAAATAAATAATTAAAAATCCGGCGTGCGGTCCACCCCAATTTTGATAGACAGCCAAGTTAAAGCCAACAGCTGGGGTCTGGTATTCTTTGCCTGGGTAGACCCATGATTATTACTGCACTTTACCCAGCTCATCCCTATTGCTGTGGTGTGGTAGTAATATAAGGGGTTAATGGCAACTGTGATTTGTCAGCTGTCATCAAGACCTGGATTAGTAATGAGTAGGGTTCTATGACAACCCCTCATTACTAGTCCTGACAATCAAAAGAAATAAACACAAACCCACAAAGAAAAATCCTGGGGGGGACCCTATGTAGCGCCCCTGACTACATCAGGGTGTAACAGGGAACTGCATCCTGTCCCCCAGGGTGCAGGGCCTACCCCCCATGGTTCCAGGTTCCCATCAACAGTGTGACTAACACCCACACTACAAATCACAACCACACCTCACACCAGACCTGTACAGACACACTAGTGAGTTGTTCAGGTTGGAGCAGGGCCACCGACCCAGGGGTCAGGCAGACTGGTGGGAGGGGAGACAAGAGAGTTGAGAGTTAGCCGTTAAAGAGTGAGGAGCTGTGGAGTTGGAGCTCCCAGGGAGGTGACAGGTTGGGTCGCAGATGGTGGTCGGGGACCACAGGCGTTGGAAAGCCGGTCGCAGGGTATTGGAGAGGGTGCAGCAGACTTCGTTCTGGAGAACGGTCAGCACCAGAAGTCCAGTAACTGGACCGGTTCCGAGCACAGCGGGGTACTGGACTCTAAATCAGCGAATAGCTTCACGCAACCTGATAATTCACCTGTGGAGGACAGTCTCTTTATGAACTTTCCCCAAGAGCTCAGAGATTGAAGGCATCAGCACAACGTGGGGGATAGGGTTCTCCAAACTACACAACCCACTGAAATCCTACGTGCCAGCCATCAAGAGCACAGCTGCCATACACATGGGTAGCGGGCCCCAAAAGCTTCAAGCCGAGGGGCCACAATGGTCAATCAATTTATGCATGGAGGCAGGGCTCTGGACTTACCAAGTGACACTGGTTGGAGCGGGACCTGGACGAGCTCCTCTTGTAGAGACTGCAGTGCCTAGAGACTTTGGTTTACCATCTGTGTGAGTGTCTGCTTATTCCACCTAATCCAGCACCAAGACTACCGCAGTGAGTAATCTAGCCCCTGCACCCTACTTTCCAAGGCCAAGCGACCCGTTTACCAAATCCCCACTATCCAGGCCCTTCCCTACTTGCAGAGGGACTGACACCTGGCTGCCCCACACCATCTTCCCAGGTACTCCCTTCGGCAGCGGCGGTATTTCCCTTTACCGCAACCTGCAGTTGGCGTCACAAACATTCATCCCCTGTAAATACCCTCTTTACATTTGAGTGGCCACAAGTCCAACAGGTACACTCACAATACTTCAGCAGATATACTGTATGTCCAACACTCCAGCAGGTACCCTTCCAATACTCTGGCAGGTATAAGTCCAATTTTCCGGTAGGTGCACACACAGGACATGAGATTTCACCAGCTCCCACACTCTGGTAGACTGTCCATTGTCCACCATTAAATGGTCCTTTTCCTCTCTACGACCAAAGACTGCTCAGCATCTCAGCAGACACCCCAGTGACTCCATTGAGAGAGAGACGCTGGAATGTCTCCCTCCCAGCTACTGCTCACATCTTGACTATTCCTTCATACACTTACATACTCGCCTCTTCTACATCCAGCAGATTGACTGACTCACCCACCGCACATGCTAAACCCATTCCCTGATTTTTTAGTAAAATAGGTGCCCTACTAATCAAGACCTGTAGAGCTGGGATTAACCCTGTCCTTCCCAGGTATGCTACATATGTTCCACCTGCCCAAAGTCAAGAGCTTGGCACCATTGACCAACCCACAGTGCCAACATGGGGGTCACTCTACCAAAAATGGTTACTATCTCCCCTTCCTGGGAAACACCATTCACCCTTTTCACACAGGGCTACATACTGCATTTCATGGAACACAAATCCACTGCCTGTATGTATGAACTACCTGGAACATGGGACTGTCACACTAGGTATGGGGAAGTACTCAGCGAAAGGTGAAAATTAAGGGAAGGGACACCCTATGTCTAGACAAGGGGGAGATGGTGACTCACTCCCGGGTGGTGTACTACTGGGATGTGTCACTAGGTGGCCGTTGCCCGGTTCCTTAACCCTGGGGGTCACTTTAAAAGAAGTTATATGCAGGGAATATTTAATAAAGTTTATGTCATGACGCCACTGCTGCTATGTAAATGGAGCCACCGCTGCACTGTCTCTCCGCTGGGGCTGAAGTTGACAGCAGCCTGGTTGTTAGGCCCTCCGTAAGTAGGGCCGGGGCCCCAGGGGGTAGGTGATAGTTAGGCGCAGAAATAAGGTAGGCCACACAAGGGATTGCAGTGTCACTGGTTCTCTTTACTCACAGTGGATAGTAACTGTACCCGGAGGAAGGCTGGTATTCACCTCTGGTTCCCTTAGTCCCAGTGCTCGGTTAGTGACCTGGTGTCTTCTTTCCCCTGCACATTTTTCAAGTTGGTGGGTCCCCGTGACTTGGAGCGTCTGGGGGTCCCCTCCTGTTAGTCTCTCAGTCTCTGGTCCATACGGCGGGCAGTGTGAACCCTGTAGGATCGGTGTTCCTTTCTGGCCCCTGATTCTCCCGTTACTGTTGGTGACCCCGGACTTCTAAGGTCAGTAAAGTCCTGGATGGTCCCCTCACTGTGCAGATTTTATCAGGTCTGTCTGGAGCGTTTGCCTGACCAAGGGCTCTGTACCTCGTCGGTGCTATGGTTCCGGAGTACTCCACCGTACTCCACCGGCAACCATACGCCTGGGCCCTCAGGTCGCCATTACACTCTCCTGTCAGAGCAGTTACATCCATCTCCTCTTACTCCACTTACTAACTGTCTTACTGTCCGTCTCCTCCCACCTGGTTGTCATCTAGTGGACTGGATTGGCTCCACCGCTGGGTGGCCATCCATTGGGTCCAACTCTAGTCTGTCACCAGCCCTGTGTACGGGGAAAAACTGGGAAATTAATGTGTTTTGCTGATACTGGCACTGGTCTTCCAGGTTCCTGGAGGTAGGCCCTGCATCTTTGACAGGATGCAGTACCTTGAAGTGCCCTGATGGGTTCAGGGGCGCTACATGACCCCTTACCAAGCCTACCACTGGGCCCTAGATTTCCTCACCACCCTAGATAGGATCCGCACCTATGCGCCGAGCAGGATACTTGGCCCTAGACTGACCCTGATCTGGGCCCTAGGTAGGAAATGGATGGGATGAGCTCTTCGTCAACCCCACTAGGAGCTAAAGGACACGGCAAACACACAGGGGAAAGTAAAGAAATAACTTTTCTCCAGATGACTCAGGGAGAGGAACTGCAACATGCAAAAACATTACTCCAGATGATTGCAAGCCGACTGCTTGCACTCAGGATCTGTACGTATTTAAAGCTATTACCAGCAGAGCCCAGAAGGGAATGAGGGAATATAAGGACACAAATAGAAGTGCTGATGGAAACAGCTTTTATTGAGCAATATTTTGATAAAGTAAGCCGAATCAAACACTACATTAACATCATATTAATATCTTGTTATTGTGTGTGCGCACTTTTAAATGCATTAATATACCATTATAAAACTAATGTTAGCTTTTTCTATCTATAAAACAGTCTAGCGTTAATTGCTGATTTACTGCACATTGATATAATAATGCATTTACACTAAGTGGTCCTTACTGTAAACTTGTGAAGATGTTGTGATGGAAACAAGTTAAAAAGATCATTTTACTGAGCTGAAATTAAATGACGATGTAATATTACTGTGTGCAGTTTAGTAAACACTTTGCTCATCCAACACATTTGCTGGATATTTTTATGACCTTCTTGCATAAACATCCTCATTCAATTGTTACAAAACAGAAATAGTGAATACAGTCGTGATGCTTTTATTTGAAATGTTTTTGATGATCTGTAAGCCAATAATGTATTATATGTCAAGCAATCAAATCTTGACCAGAATGTGATACATTAATGTTGAGAACAAGCAGTTTTAAAATATCTTTGTTTGTGTAGAGGTAAAAGGAGTTATACCATTAAAGGGGTAGTCCAGGCTGAAAGTTTGGATGATCTATTTTTAGGAAAGGTCATCAATAGGAGATCGGTGACCTGAAAGATCGCATCAGCACACCCCAGATCCACTCAATATGTAGCTACCCCAGCTGGCTACTGAAGGACAGCTACTATCCAAAAGACAGTTTTATTATTAAAATTATGAGTATGATCAAACCTTAAGTCAGGGCCCTTAAGGAGTAGAGAAAATAGGAAAAGAATGTTCTTTGTTTTCCTGTTCTTTTTTTTCCCTATTCATTAAGCTGTTTACATGGTTTCCTGAAGCTGTGACCCCCGCAGTGATCAACTGTAATTTTTAGGGAAACACGTTAGCCAGTGCTCCATGAATGCCACCATAGTCAAAATGACAATTTTCCATTAAAATCTTTAGGCTGTCAAAGAAAGAAAAAAACATATAGGGATCATACAAACCAAGAAACACTATAGCTGCTCATCAATCTGAATTATAGGTTCCTGAAAAGGCACTAGTGGCACATGACAATCCAACATCTAAAGCCCGCTTTACACGCTGCAATATATCTTACAATATGTCGGCGGGGTCACGTCGTAAGTGACGCACATCCGGCATCATAAGGTACATTGCAGTGTGTGACAGGCACGTGCGATTGCGATTGAACGGTAAAACGTTCATCGCATACACATAGTACCTGTCTCTGGAATTGCACGTCAGGTTGCTCATCGTACCCGGGCACATCGCAGTGTGTGACACCCTGGGAACGATGAACAGATCTTACCTGTGTCCTGTGGCTCCAGGCCCACAATGCGGAAGGAAGGAGGTGGGCGGGATGTTTACGTCCCGCTTAGCTCTGCCCCTCCGCTTCTATTGGCCGGCTGCCGCGTGACGTCGATGTGACGCCGAACGTCCCTCCCACTCAAGGAAGTTGACGTTCGCCACCCACAACGAGGTCATATGGACAGTAAGTACGTGTGACGGGGGGTTACTCGTATGTGCGGCACGTTCAACAAATTGAACATGCCACACATACGATGGGGGTGTTGCAAATCGTATACGAAATCGTATGCGAAATTGCAATGTGTAAAGCAGGCTTTATGCAAATAAATTATACAATAAAGGGTAACGGTACTTTCAAGTAACCCTAAAGCATTAGCTATGCAGTGTGTTTACATGATAAATAGAGATGAGTGAACCTTCCAAAGTTCAGTCTGAGCCTTACTGAACAAACAGTACGCCGAACTGTTCATCGAACCGTTCTCTAAACATTTTGAACTTCATTGGATTCAATAGGAGGCCAAATCTAAGGTAGAGAAAACACCTTTAAGAGGGTCAAAAAGCTTCCAAAACAGCAAAAATATGTTTTACAGTGCAGTCCCACTGTTTTGGCATAGCCATTAGCTTCCTAGACTAGTGACATAAGAAATATAGAGGCTTATGAGAGACAGGTGTAGGACTGGTGCTCCCAAACCCCTGCCAGTACAGACAAGACACAACTTGGTGACCCATCTTGGAGTTTTGAGATTTAAAAAGCTGTCAATCAGAAAGCAGGACAGCAGGACAGAGGCAACAATTAGAAAGTAGGAAGGTATGGTTCATGCAACAAACAGGATGTAGTCTCGGTGTCCCACATGGGTCACAAACACCAGGCATTGTCACTTCTGTAACAGCTGACGAACTCAAACTCACCCTGACTGTAGCAGGTAAACAAGTGGAGGTTCTGCGGTTAGAGACCTGTGTGAGAATAGTTTCGATGGTGACGTAGGAGGAGGAAGAAGCAGCAAACACGGTTGATCTTTTAGCCAGTGGTTGGGTAAGCCCGGTAGCCTTCATTTTAGAGCAGTAAGATTCCTACAGTAATGCTTGTTGGTTGCGCATGTGCTGGTTCATGTATATGGTACTCAAATTATTTGTAGTTTTGCCTCTACTAAGTCATTGTTTACAACATTGGCCGATAACAAAAGTTGGTCATCCTTTGCGGTCTCAAAAAAAGGCCCAAACTAGGCAACCCTTCCTGCGAACTGCAGACTTATGACCCCTGCTGGCAACAGCCAGAGTTGTGGCTCAGGATGCAGCGCTTCTGATGGTTGCATCACTACGTGCTGGTGGGGGAATTGTCTACATAACAATCTTTTCTTCCTCCTCCTTGCTCCAGTTTGTTGATGTCTTTTTTAAAATTTGGTGTCCAGAACTGCACACATTATTCCAGATGAGGTCTGACCAAAGAGGAGTAAAGGGGGATACTTGATGCAGTGCTTGGCATCCACTCTAGCACCTGCTGTTCATCAGCCTCATTTCAAAGTTGAAGCAACGTGCGGCTGCCAAAGTGGAATCTAGTGGAGTAGGTTGTCCAGTAATGGAAATTGTTCTCATTTCTCTTGGGATAGGATGAGCTGGTGTTTGCTTGCTAGAGCTTTGACTAACAGAACTTCCCACACATACACCTCAAACACCCCATCTATTCACCCTTCCAACACAACCTCGTCATGTTTTACCACTCATGGTTGATGTACCCTTCCCTTTTCAAACAAATGTTTTGCATCCTTACGCCCACACTTGTAAGACACAGAAATAAAGTTAAGAAAAAAAATGGCGCAGTACGCCTCTGGCTTTTCCCAAGTCCGCACCCCCTCCACTCATTAAACACATACCCCATTCATCATACAGCACCACAATCCTATCCAAAAACATAACATGTTATTAGAAAAGCATTTTTTTTGAAAATGCAATCAGTGACCGAACAAAACAAAACATTGCCGACTTTTGGGGAAAGGGCTCGGGTTACCAAGCTAAGCAAGCTAAGGCTTGTACTGAAATTGAAATTGGCGACCCTTTATTGAACAGGTTTGCTCATCTCTAACGAGGGATCACAATATTTCAGGTGATTACATCTTTCGTGTTCTGTATTTTCACTAGTTTTCCCCTTTATAGATTCAAAGTCTTAATTTACAATTGATTCTGATCTAGTGGGAGTCGATTATCTGCTATGGTCTCTCCTATATACAGAACACTACACAGGGATCGATTGCAGCTCTTTTAGTCCTTAGTTATCTCATAGAAAAGTAGCAGCAACACAGAGAATAATACAGCAGTAGTGATCAGTGTTTATGTGAGTCCAGCTTTAGTATTATGTAAAATGCTTGTTTGGAAAACACAGCACTGACTTTGAAACAGGTATTTTGCTGCCATAGGCAGAAAAGACAATGGCGGATTAATAAATTAAATCTGGTATCACATCACCACCATTGGGCCCACTAATCAGAAGAGATAAGTGGATCTTTTGAAATTCCAACTCACCAGTTTTCCCCCAAAATTTGTTCTGGTAATTTGTTCTGATGTTTTGTAGCAAATAAATTCAAATGAATCACATGAATAAAATCCATTTGATTATCCAGAAAATATGTTTAGAAAACTCTTCATGTAGTTGATGAAACATTTTGTGCTCTGTAATAGATTTTTCATAAGCTGTTCAAAAATGATTCAGGTGTACTATTTTGAATGTAAAGAAGTAATGATCTCTTAACCAGAAGTGAAAAAAAATATCCCTTTTTTGGGGTATGCAATAGATATGCTAATCACAAAATCTTTACTCAATTATGAAGGACTTAATTAATCATTCCCAAAATCATCCCCTTTTTTTCTGGAGACAAAATAGATGTGTGGTTTGAATGTGAGAAAGTTGTGGCTTGATGTTACAAAGCAAAAATAACAATACCAAATTACCCCAATAAAACCATTTTACTATTCAACACATAAAAACACCCACTCAATTAGAAAGTACATAATATTAATAATATGCTATGCATACCAGGTAAAGGGTATAGGGGAGATAAGATAAGGAATGAATAACTCACCCTAAACTTATTTCCCTATTGATTCCCTACCTAACGTGGAGAAACACCATAAGGTAAAGGGGTGCCCTCACTCAACTGGGGCTCTCCCTATTAAATCCCTCAACTCACCCTCCTTAATATATTGACATCACTCATCCACAATTTGTTATCCACAGGAAAAGGTAGGAGAGAGATTTTAGATAGAAAATAGGAGCGACCTTAGTCAATATTATTTAGCACACATACCACCGCTAGCACTTACCAAAAAGTGTTATGACATACAGCTCAGATCCTGCAGCCACTCCTACCAAAAATTGGTTAGGTTAACTACCTCAATGGACACCATCCAATTTCATTAAACTACAGAGGTCCATTGGGGCAGTATTTGAACACATATAGATAAAATAAATATGCAGTTCAACACTTATGCCAACCAAGACTGGTTAACCGTGCTACCTCAATGGACCATCCACCATAGCCACAGTCAAAAAGATCCTCAGAGATAGTGCATAAATATATACTAATATAAACAGATGAAACAACAAATTAGCTACAAATAAGTTCCATCAAAGAAGTGACCACCAAACCCAGGAGGTAGGTAATAATTGTTGAATAAAGATAAAGACATATACATATATAGATAAAACTTTTCAGTCCAGCTTGCAAATATGTGCAACTCCGTATTAATCATAAACAGGCTTCCAAATCTCATTAGTATTCAGTTAGTAAGTAGATGGTTAACCAGGCCTATTAGGTCCTCCACGATGTCCATAGTTAGTAGTGTTAATCAATACTGCATAGATCTAGTTAGTTAATGCTAGTCTCCAAATGATGTAGTCATGTTAGTCAATGCTGCAAGGATTCAGTTAAGCAAAGACTGATCACCAAACGATATAGGTAATGTAGTGTCTAGTTCTTATACCTTCCACCTCATACAGTCCTTATTCCTTCCACCTCAACGCGTTTCCCCACAATATAAACATTGGGGTTCATCAGAAGGCTTTCTTTGATAAGATCAAATATATCTGTGGGGAAAATACATCCAGCATTTACTAAATAAATACTTATACTCTGTGCCGAATCCCAGATATAGTGTTCAAAACAACACACAAACTATGCACCATAGAAATATCATGGATAGTAAGTCAGGATAACTCACCAAAATATCAGGATTAGTCCCCGATGAGCCAACAAAGACAATAAATAATTTCTCCAAATACTCTTGCAGTCCCTTAGTACAATCCCTCCATCTCCTCCTCTGAACAGGCCAGCTGGCCCCCAATAAGCAGCAGGAGCGGTGTCAGTAAATCACGTACCTAGTCGAGATGCTTGCCGCCATCTTTTTAAAGCAGTGCAAGCCACCCCAGATCCGGTCTCGTCCCTGAACATCCGTCGGATTGTTGTGCCTGCGTCATCTTATCCATTACAAACCCCTGGTGCCATAAAACATTAACCCAATTGCCACACAACAGGGCAATTGGAAAGAGCCAGAGTAAAACTCCAAAATTGGCCACTCTTCTGGAGTGGCTGTAAGCTGGTGTATTTAGGCTGGGAAGGACTGAATAATCAACCTGAAAATACCAGCCCTCAGCTGTCTGTTTTACCTTGGCTGGTTATCAAAAATAGGGGTGACCCAAGACCATTTTTTTCAATTAATTATTTATTTATTTATTTTTGCTAGGCAGCCAAAGTAAAGCTGACAGCTGGAGGATGCTGTTATCAGACAGGGAAGGACTATGGATATTGGCCCCTTGACATCCTGATATCATCCCACAATTGCTGATTTTACTGGGTACTAAAATAGGGGGGACTCCACATCATTTTTTAAATTATTTATTTGTACACTGCCTGTAGGCCTGCTCTAATCTAGACCCCACTTTTTTTTTTTTTTTTTTACAAAAAAACAAATAATTTAAAAAATAAGCGTGGGATCCCCTCTATTTTTAATAATCAGTCAAAGTACAGCAGAGAGCTGAGGGTTGCAGCCCACAGCTGCTGCTGTTCCTGTGCTGATATCAAAATTTGGAGGGACCTCATGTCATTTTTTTTAAATTAAGAAATAAAAATGTTGCAATACTGCTGGTCAATCTAGCTATCTCTCTATCTTTTGAGCTATTCTATCTATTGTATATCTTCTTTCTTTCTTATTTTCCTTCTTTATATCTCTTTATCTATTTTATCTATCTGTCCCTCCATCTATCTATCTATCTATCTATCCATCCATCTATCTATCCATCTATCCATCTATCCATCTATCCATCTATCCATCTATCCATCTATCCATCTATCCATCTATCCATCTATCCATCTATCTATCTATCTATATGTCTATATCTATCAATCCTTTTTCTGGCTTTGCACATCTTTCACACATTAAAAAACCATTCATTTCAGTATCATGCATTTTTGTACCGGTACCAGTCACACGGATGTAACACGTATGTAAACACGGATGTCGCACATATGACACATGGATGTCAGACGTATGACCATACTGGTGCGTGTGGCTTGTATGTGTCTAATCATGAACTGTGTCTTGCTTGGTGTGCTGTGGAATTCCTATTGTCATCTGGTTATTTCTTCCTTGCTCTTTATTTTCCTCCTTATAACATAACTCAACATAACCCAATGTGAAGAGTGATCCCAAGACATACAGTGATTCTCTAATAACAGCTATGACGCCTGGTGCTGAGATTGAGGCTCCATAGGTTACTACTCGTGGTAAGTGCTAGCCCACGCTGCCCCCCAGCGAGAGCGGTGATGACCTTAGTAACCTTACATGTTTCACTGCTCTCACAAAGTCTCGCGAGATCTGTAATATCTCTCAAGAGGGGAGGTCATGTAAGGTTACTGACATCACCACTTGTGAGAAATGACCGCAAGTAACCTATGGACCCTTGATTCAATACCTGGCTCCAAGCTTTATTAGAGAATCGCTGAATGTCATGGGAAGACTCTTCACATTGGATTACATCAGACCTCCGGGATGTTTTTGGGGGAAGTTAATAAAGTGGTGAACGAGGGTCTGTGTCTTGTCTTTATTTATTTAATCTCTTTCTTTATGTCTTTCAAGTTCTCATTATTCACTGAAAAAAGAGAGAGTAGCGCATATGAGAAGTACCCGCGGGTCTAAGATTAAATTTAGAGGAATAAGAATTTGCTCACCTGGTGAGGTTGTGCGCCCTCGCACAACCCCGGTGTTGGTTGTATGAATCCTCCGATTCAATGTGGATTAGGGATTTGAAGCCTTGGTAGCGATCCTGTTAGATCGTGATCTTTGTTGGAGGTATCCGGATTCAGGACCGCTGGTTCCTCCTAGAATCCCCGGCACTCTGGGTCTTGGAGTGTTACAGCGATCCACCGTTCTCCAGCTGGAAGTTCCACTTTGGAATGGAGTGCCTATGTCTTGCTGCAGCTCTGACCGATTCCCTCAGAAGGGAGTGAGCGTATAGTAGATAATTGGATTATCGGTCTGGCGAGCGCTGACAATGCACAGGTTCCGTTAAAGATTAAGTTGTTTTATTGTTAAAATATTTTCAGAATGCTCCTGTTATTCAGATAATACAACGCGTTTCAGCAATACATCAATGCTTTCCTCAGGTATAACAGGAATGGTTCTCAAGCAATAAGTATATAGGGGTCCCACAGGTGGTATTATTGTGGGTGTGCCGTTAATTAGAACTTTTGTTTCCTTTATAAATAATATAGTGATATAAAATTTATTTAATTTACATAATAAGATAGTTGTTAAAAAGATAGTTGTTAAAAATCCCTTTAAGGGTATTGAGTATATAGTGTAGATAAAATTTATAGTGTATGGTAAAATTTATTATATGAAGAAAATTAGTAGGATTAAAATTAGTAAAATTTTTTATAGTATTATAAAACTTCGTTTCAGAGTTTTATTTTTCCCCTGTATGATTAGATTAAAATTGTGTTCTCTATGTTTCTACTATATATGTTTCTACTATATATGCATATATTATAAAATCATTTTAGTTGTAAATGAAATTCCTTTAAGGATTTTTCTTATTTTCTCTTAAAGGGATTTTTTCTTAAAGGGATTTTTTACTTAAGGAATCAGACATTTAGTGATCTTATTTGGCTACATTGTCCAATGTTAAATTGTGTCCTTCTGGGGCCAGAGTGCCCAGTTTAAAAATCCAAAAGCTTTCTCTCCTGGTTAATTTCATTAATGCTTGTGGGTCTTTACTATCAATGGAGTCTATAATTATAAGGGTCATCATTGCTTAACAAAAGCAAAAGAATTTATAAAAGAATTAAACAGAAACAGTTGGGGTCTATCCTTCACATCTAATCATTCAGAGAAAACTATTCAATATCTGGACCTACAGATCACCCGTAATGGAACTGGTAATATCACAACGTCTACACACTTCAAGACTGTGGATGTCAATAGTTACCTGAAATTTGACAGCGGACACCTACCAAGGTGGATACGTAACATCCCATACGGACAATACAGGAGAATTAGAAAAAACTGTACGGCCGATGAAGACTTTAAAAATGAATCTAAAACTTTAAAACAGCGGTTTATAGAAAAAGGCTACCCAAAAAAACTTATCCAAGATGCTTTTAAAAAAACAAATTCCCTCACCCAAGAAAAATGCTTACAACCTAAACAAGAAAACACAATGGAAAAAGAAAGAAAAAATAAATATTTAAAATGGAGTTTAATCACTACATATTGCCAACCGAGAACCCACATAGAAAAATTATTGAACAAATATTGGTTTATTTTAAAAAATGACCCTATTTTAACAGATTATATACCCCATAAACCAACGATTATATACAGGAAAAATAAGAGCATAGGAAATATGGTTGCACCCAGCAACACATCTATAAAACCAAAAATAATTAAAACGGACAATCCGAACCTCTGGGGATGCTACCCCTGCACAGCATCTAAATGCCTTTGCTGCCAAGTCATGAAAAAAGGAACTAAAACCTTTACCTCCAAAACCACAGGGGAAACCTTCCCAATAAAATATACTTTGAATTGCAAATCTGCATATGTAATCTATCTTTTAGAATGCCCATGCAGCACTCAATATGTGGGTCGAACAATACAAGAAATGCACTCCAGATTGAACAAACATCGTCATAATATCAAAATTGGCTATATGCAACACAGTATCTCAAAACACTACAGCATCCAGCATAATAGGGATCACACAAAGATGACCCTTATAATTATAGACTCCATTGATAGTAAAGACCCACAAGCATTAATGAAATTAACCAGGAGAGAAAGCTTTTGGATTTTTAAACTGGGCACTCTGGCCCCAGAAGGACACAATTTAACATTGGACAATGTAGCCAAATAAGATCACTAAATGTCTGATTCCTTAAGTAAAAAATCCCTTTAAGAAAAAATCCCTTTAAGAGAAAATAAGAAAAATCCTTAAAGGAATTTCATTTACAACTAAAATGATTTTATAATATATGCATATATAGTAGAAACATATATAGTAGAAACATAGAGAACACAATTTTAATCTAATCATACAAGGGAAAAATAAAACTCTGAAACGAAGTTTTATAATACTATAAAAATTTTTACTAATTTTAATCCTACTAATTTTCTTCATATAATAAATTTTACCATACACTATAAATTTTATCTACACTATATACTCAATACCCTTAGAGGGATTTTTAACAACTATCTTTTTAACAACTATCTTATTATGTAAATTAAATAAATTTTATATCACTATATTATTTATAAAGGAAACAAAAGTTCTAATTAACGGCACACCCACAATAATACCACCTGTGGGACCCCTATATACTTATTGCTTGAGAACCACTCCTGTTATACCTGAGGAAAGCATTGATGTATTGCTGAAACGCGTTGTATTATCTGAATAACAGGAGCATTCTGAAAATATTTTAACAATAAAACAACTTAATCTTTAACGGAACCTGTGCATTGTCAGCGCTCGCCAGACCGATAATCCAATTATCTACTATAAGTTCTCATTATTAGACTCCATCTGATTGCGTGGACTATGTCAGATTTTCATGTTTTGTTTTGTTTTTTAATAAATTGGTGAATGAAGGAGTCGGGAAGAGTTTTTTAAAATGAAATATTTATTCCTGTCTGTGACTTTTTTAACTCTTTACTTGTCAGGTTAGTAATGGGAGTGTCTGATAGAAACCTCTCCATTACTAACCCCTGGACTTGATGCCAGCTGACATCAGCCCCAGAACCATGATCTGGATTGAAACTGTACCAGGGAAATCAAGAAGAGTTGGGCAAAGCGCTAAAATTGTCACATCTAATGGATGTACCACTTCTGTGGCAGCTGTGGGCTGCTATATTTGGCTTAGGAAAGGCCAAATAACCATCACTGTTGCCCTCTAATAATACCAGCCTCCAGCTGTCCGCTTTATCTTTCCTGGTTAAAAAAAATAGGGAGTAGACCACTACATTTTTTAATTATTTAAATAATATAAAAAATGGCATGTGATCACCTCTATTTTGATATCCAGCCAAGATAATCTTTCCATTTTTGGATGATGGATTAAACAGTTCTTTGTAAAATGTTCAGAGCTTGAGCTATTTTTTTTATAACCTAACCCTGATTTTCTCTTCTCCATAATTTTATCCCTGACCTGTTTGGTGTATTCCTTGGGTTTCATGATACTGTTTGATCCTTAATGTTCTCAAAAAAACCTCAGAGACCTTTACAATACAGCTGTAGTTATACTGAGAGTAAATTACAGACAGGTGAACTTAATTTACTAATTAGGTGACTTCTGGCGGCAACTGGTCACTCAGGAAATTATTTGGGGTTATCACGCTATAGGAGACTAAATACAAATGCACTTTATAATTATCAGATTTATATTTTTAAAATATTTAGAAAACCATGTATCATTTCCTTTACACCTTACAAATACAGGTACTTGGTTCCTATTTTTAGTATCTCAAATAATATCCCAATAAGATACATTTAAGTTTGTGGGTATAGCTAGAAAAAAATATGGAAAAGTACATGGGATATGAATTCTATTTCAAGGCGCTTTATATTGTTTCAGAGTTACATGAAGCATAATGAATTAACGTTCTATAGATACCAGCATATTTACTGGATACAAATTATTTTACCTTCTCGGGGCAGCGTTCTAATGACTATTGCATCCTCGGTGGTGACATGGTTTAATTTATATAAGTGCAATAAATTCCCAGCTTGTAATTCTAAGTCTGAACATCGCTACAGGAGATGCAATCACTATGATAATAATTAATGAAATAATACTAATAATCTACCAAGTGAGGCTGAATGGAGGATTTCCTACAGATAAATGGTTCGCTTTTTTCCCATGAAGGGCTTCTTTTAATGCGGCATTTCATTCTTTATTGTTTGACTAACATAACACTGCTCCTGGAAATAATTATCTTGTCCTTGTGAAACACAATGGGAGTTAATTTATTATTTAGCTACTGGAGGTAGGTGGTTTTTACAAGGCATCTTGGGTATTTTGTCATTATTTCGGATTGTCCACTAGGTTGCACAATTACACTCGTATTCAGCATTCTTTGGCTTGGGGTTGGCCGGAGAGATATACTGCATGCTAAATTATTATAATGGTGTCTGCTCTTTTTAATGTGCAGTAATGTACATTATGGACTACATCTTGGCAAGTCGAACATCATAGACTCTGTTAAACGTTTATAGATTAAGCTGAAACATTATTAACACAGCATTATGTCACTATAGAAACAGCTAATATTATTGCTCCTGATACTGGCTCAGCAGTTATGTGCACTTAGACGGAGATTGCTTCTATAAAGCCAATTGTTTACAAATCTGAGCTGAAATATAATTACAGTTACACCGCATCTTGGTTTGTTCATTTCATTGCATTTCTTAACTCAGTTTTACAAAATAAGGATCATTCAGATTTTTCATATGTCATATCTGGGATACTTAAGCTGTAAAATCCAGAAGCAGCAAAACTGAATGTGTTGGTTAAAGAAGAGATCTGACCCAAATATTGGGGCTGGTTATTAGGATGTTCATTAAAAAAAGGGTTTTGTACAGTGAATTTGTATTGAATGGGTTTTTTGTTTTTTCCGGTGTATTCTGTGGTACAAGAACTATTTGAAGTCCAAGATACTTTGGCACTCATGGATATTGTCCATTACACAGCAAATAGTATGTGAAATTTTGATAAGATAGATAGAAAGCTATATTGTAGATAAAATGATAGATACATAGATAGATACTTCTTTATGGACAATAGTATTGTAATACTTAAAGAGGAGGTTCACTACCACATCGCTTTAAATCTGATTGGGAAGGCTTTTTCTAAACACCTTGTTCAGCCAATTCTGCCTCTGAGGGGCACTATTGCTATCTTCTCATTTCTATTAAGTGACCTACCCCCTGGGCTCCGTGACCTCTGAAATCTGGTGATGCCACGTCAACTTCCAGCTGACCTGACATTACCGAGCCCAGCCCCTGTCTTCCTAAGTGACTGGGCTGTGAGTGGTGTTTTACATCTTGTCTCAGCCCGGCATTGCTCCTGCTTGCGGCGCTCTGCAGTGAAGGAGAGAGCACGTGAGATGCTGGGCTGTGACACTGGACTGGGATGAGCGGTGAAACGTCAGCCACAGAACAGTCACTCAGGAAGACTGGGACCCGCCTCAGTGATGTCAGTTCAACTGGAAGCTGACATGACATTACCGAATCTCAGAGGTCACGGGGAAGTGGTCTCAAAAGTTGATCCTGCTTCCTACCAGTCAAACCATTTATGGCCTACTTGCAGTATCGGGGACCCAAAGTAAGTGGGCGTGATCAGCTTAGTTGGTAGGCGTAGCCCAGAGCTTCCTTCCGAGCACTGTATTGCATACCTGGCATGCTTAACATCGTGGGGGTGTGGTGGTGACCGGGCTTAGTCAGTCAGCTGAAAACAACTAGCCGAAGGGAACACTCCCTAACCAGGTAGAGCACTGATCCACGCCCATCAAGGTGCACATCATGCCCACCAGCTAAGCCAGCTACGCCCACTAACGTCCAGTTACCGTTACCACATGTATGCCCCATTCATGACATGGTCTTGGGTACGAGCTTCTTTTGGCTCCCCACAACATAATTGCAGGGATCCGATTCATTACCATTTCAGCTGGGGGCCTGTGAAGCTCCATAGGAGAACTAGGGTTTCCATATTTACTGCAATATTGTGGAATTGCAGTACATACTGTATTATAAGCAAATGAAAAAAAAATGTAAAGATCTAAAGTAAAATACATAAAAATTTTAAATCAGCCTCTTTTTCTCTGTCAAAAAATAAAAAAGCTAAAAAAAATGAAAAGAAATGCACATACTTGGTACCGTCAGTCTCCATGCAATTCTTAATAACTGTTCCCTGCATTGATAGGGAACTACTAAACATTTCTCACAGTCCAAAGAGTCTGCTGTGTCAGTGGCGAGAGTGCCTAATACAGCTTTGCCTGTTCCCAGTATATTCTTTCCTTGTCCGATCTAGCAGTGGGTTGTTCTGTAAGACATTTTCGGCATCTCCAGACTACCATCTGTCAGCAAGGATCTCTGGGAGCTCTAACTATTGGTCTGTAGATCCCAGCCTAGTGCGGATTCCAGACCCTGGTCGGGTGCCGAGTCTCCTGAGTCTGCTGACTGGAGCCTCAGTAGGTCTGCCATGTGGGGAGGCTCCTGGGCAGTATCATGGTCATCTTCTCTTGGCAGTTATGTCTGGGACTCATTCATTAATATATGGGGTTGAGTCTTAGCAGAATACAGATTGAGAGTCACAGCTATCCCGTAAGTATAGTCCCAGGATAAGTTGCTGGCTACGATCTTTTCCGTGGCATCCACTTGCAGGAGCATATTGCAATACCATCCTACTCAGGTCAATGCTTGGCAACACATTGATAGGGATAGTGTCTGATATTCCTAATTCTCCCAGTACTTTTCTTGCTCCCCAGTCTAGATACACACAGGCCAGGGGCACTGACTCCACCAACTCCGGTGACAGACAGTGTTTTCCTGAAATTATATCCATAGAGGTCACCATCTCTGAATGCACCAAAGTTACCACTGTTCCAGTGTTTCTAAAGTCAATGGTAATCTTTTTCTCACAGTGACAGATCGACAGTTATCATTATTCTTCAATTCTCTGCCAGTCTCAAATAGGTGGGGATCCATACGGCTTTGTGATAGGAGTTGAGCTTTTCTCCCTATAAGGACAAATTACACTAACAAGTCCCACCTTATTACACATATAGCATAGGTGTGTATCAACAAAAGCATGTCTGTCCCAGGAGCCTCAGCAGCCTCCAGAGAAAGTATCTGTAGAATTGTCTCACATGTAGCATGGTCTGATGTGATCTCGGGGTGATCTGGGATCAGAAGGTCACAGTGCATTGTGGATCGCAGATCAGCTTTAGCTCCCACTTGCCATTTACCCTGGGTTGGATCACATTTAATTCCATCTGACACTGAAGGTATTAAGGTTGATCTCTATCCTGAAGTCATCTAACAGGTAGATGTAACTTCAGCTGCAGCCCATTCCCTTCTGCTCTAAATATCCATTCCTCACTCCACTCCATGTCGGCTATACGTCAAACTTAAAGCTGTCCATGTGGAAGGAGCTTGTTTCTGCTGTGATGTGGTATTTGTACAGTTGCAGCTGCAAAGTTCCTGCTGAAGAAACTTTGGAGTTCTCTTTGTTGTGTCGTTCCTCACCTACATCATATTGTCTTGCTGCCCATCTCTAGCCAGGGCAATTTTAGGGCAAGCGATGGCTTAGGCACCTGATTGGTGATGGGGAGACGGACCCCTAAAGGGACGTTAGGGAGGGCAGAGTTTAGCCTCAGATGAGTGTCAAGAGATGACCCCACTCCCCTCTTTCTAGCACCAGGGCCCGCCATTCCCCCGGTACCCTGTGTGTTGCAGCGATCGTCAGGAGTTCCATTATACCTGGTGAGACACACAAGCTCCAGTAGTACCTTAGTACAACACATTGAGTGGCTAATCCCATGTTAATGGGTATCTCTCTTTACTGAGTACCGTACATCCGGACAGGAAGCAACATCTCGTCTTATTGGAGTCTTCTTCTTTAAACGGTACTAGTTCTTTGGTTATCGGTTTTTGGTATTCAATCTTCGGGTTTCTACTGAAGACGATGGTCTGAATTTTGTCTTTGGGACACTCAGACTTTCTCCAGAGTTAGGTCTCTCCTTGTATGCCTTCGGTAATGGAGGGTATCTGGAAACTCTATGCTGCTCACATGTCTTCTTCCTTCCAAGTCTTGGCACCAACTCCTCCCCTCCTTTGCTGTACAGTAAAGGTCCAGTCACACTAAACAACTTACCAGCGATCCCAACAATGATAGGGATCGCTGGTAAGTTGCTAGGAGGTTGCTGGTGAGATGTCACACTGCGATGCTCCAGCGATCCCACCAGCAACCTGACCTGGCAGGGATCGCTGGAGCGTCGCTACACAAGTTGCTGGTGAGCTCACCAGCAACCAGTGACCAGCCCCCAGCGCCGCGTGGAAGATGCTGCGCTTGGTAGCTAAGGTAAATATCGGGTAACCAACCCGATATTTACCTTGGTTACCAGCGCACGCAGCTACACGTGCAGAGAGCAGGGAGCAGTGCGCACTGAGCGCTGGCTCCCTGCTCTCCTAGTTACAGCACACATCGGGTTAATTACCGATGTGTACTGCAGCTACATGTGCACAGAGCAGGGAGCAGCGCACACTGCTTAGCGCTGGCTCTCTGCTCTCCTAGCTACAGCACACATCGGGTTAATTAACCCGATGTGTCCTGCAGCTACATGTGCACAGAGCAGGAGCCGGCACTGACAGTGAGAGCGGCGGAGGCTGGTAAGGAAGGTAAATATCGGGTAATCAAGTACAGGGCTTCTTGGTTACCCGATGTTTACTGTGGTTACCAACCTCCGCAGAAGCCGGCTCCTGCTGCCTGCACATTTAGTTGTTGCTGTCTCGCTGTCACACACAGCGATCTGTGCTTCCCAGCGGGACAGCAACAACTAAAAAATGGCCCAGGACATTCAGCAACAACCAACGACCTCACAGCAGGGGCCAGGTTGTTGCTGGATGTCACATACAGCGACATCACTAGCAACATCTCTGCTACGTCACAAAAGTTGTTCGTTAGCAGCGATGTTGCTAGCGATGTTGCTTAGTGTGACGGGGCCTTAACTGCGTAACTGTTTTATAGACGTCACTTGATGTGGTGTCCGCCCTCAAACATTTCAATGGAGGAAACACTTTACATTCTTCAGTTCCACTAGATCTGTACAACCAGCAGATAACTGCTTACTGGGACATACTGTGATGGGTTCATGCATGTCCTATTCACCACCCTCTTACATTTTTATTACATTTCCATGTGAAAACAGCTGCAGCAATCTATTACATATCTTCATGAATCAATCAGTGTACCCTCTCATTTAGACCCCTTATCTGATGTGCATATATGTAATATGTATTTTGTTTAAGGCTATATAAAAAAAAGTGGAAGAACAGAATAATATATATATTTTTTGGAGTTAGACAATGAAGCTAAAACAGCATAAACATAACAAAATTTAAATCACTTTATATTCATATTCATTAAAATGCAAATGTTACTCTCGGAACAGAACAAAGATACAAATAACTGGAAGTCATTGTGAGGAAAGCAACAGATGTTGTTTAAGAATATAGCTGATGTCCCCTTATTTGTGCCTTTTCCAGGGCTGCCTAATTGAAGAGATGATCACTAGATGTTTACATCTCCGGGAATGTTTGCACATACATTTTAGAAAGAAAAATCATATATCCGATGCTATAATACTGGCAAAACACAGGCGCATGAAAGGAAGAACTGCCGTAAAAATCAAGATTTTTTTCTTTCCTATTTTTTTTCATTGTACGTGAAATTCCTCATGTTTTTGTCATCAAACTCAAAATTAGAAGCATGAAGTGAAAATGCTCTCGACTCCGTCGTGTTCACATATACAGTGTATCCGATAGAAAATCAAATTATATTTATCAATAGTTTCCATTATCGCTCAAGCATCAACACGAAAGGCTAGAAAACCCATGATTTATGTTCTATTTGTAAAAAAACATCTGCAGAATAAAATGAGTCTCTTGATGCCGGAATTGTCATCATTGATGACTCTAGAAAATGAGCAATACATAATTTCTTGGCTCCCTTGTGCATCTGAAACAGATTGCTAAATGAAACACTGGAGGAGATTACATATGGCAAGGCAGACTAGCTTTGTCTATGAGCGCATGCAGGTGGTTGCTCTGTAATAGTTTTAAGAAACAGGACATAACTTATTTAAGGGACATTTGTGCAGAAAAAGTGCTCATTGTTAAACAGTTATGTCTTCCCTATAGGACTGATTCCGACAGAGTCCCAGCTATTTTTCCACTTTAAGATCATTAATGATCTCCACGGCTCAGGGGCAAGAAGAATGTCTTTTGTACACCGACGAGCCTCGTTAAAACCTGCACTCAGTGGATCTGTAATGTCTAAACAGGACACAGGACATGATATTTGCCTCTGTAATTAGGACTTAGTGACCAATCAAAATTACAGTGTTTTAACAAAATAAGTTGCTCTTTTCAAGATGTCCGATATTATTCTAAAACACCCAAAAAAATCATAATATAAATGGGACCTGATAAAACCAAAACACAATTTATATATTTTGACTTTTTGTTATGTAACCCACAGTGGAAATCTCCACTGTAAAAAAAAAAAAGTAATTGCTCTTTTTAAAGAGAAACAACCACCAGCATTTTCATATCTAAACTAAAGCCAGTGCTATACTGGCACAATCATGCTGATTCTATACATACCTTTAGTTATGAGATTGGATGTATACTTTCTGAAATACAGGCAAGTAAAGTTTGTGAAATACACTATTAGGGCAACCCATTCTGATCCCACGTTTCCCAAAGGTAAATTATAAAAGCCTATATTCTCCTCCGGTGGTGGCGCCATTTCAACTGTGCCGTTGCTTGCATTTCCAGGGCTCACATGACATTATAATGCCTTGTGAGCCCTGCATCCAATCACCACTGGCTTCTAATTTCCACCACAAGACAAACGAGTTAGTCAATAGAAAGTGAGCACTGCGGCTGCCGCTCACTTCCTGTTGGTTTTGTCTGTGCCCAAAGGCGGGGAGACAGAAGCCAACACTAATTGGATGCGAGACTTTAGTGATGTCACAATATTACGGGAACCCCGGCGCTGTGAGCCTGGACACTGCTGGAACCGCGCAGGCCACAGAGGTGAGTATAGGCTTTTTTACTTTACCTAGGGGAAATATGTGGAATAAGAAGGGCTTGTCCTGTAGTGAAAAACCCCTTTAAGCTGGTAATGCATATACATGATATCAGATAAATCTGACTATATCAGGGGGGCCAGAAAGCTATCTAACCTGTTTGGAAGCCTCCAGTATCTCATCTGATCGCAGGTCTCCAGTAGATACAGTAAAATACTAACAGATGTGTCTGGCAATGGATTACTTCTGTCTGCCTACTGAAAACACATCAGCTGGTTGTGCATGCGATGATAAATACCTGTCAACTGACAGCTATCTTATGTGCATGATTAGTATTGGGACAATAGAAAAATATTTTTTAAAAAAATGGACATTTGTCTTTCGGTCAAGAGTTCAAGAGATCTCTAAAAGTTTTATATTGCAACATTCCGGTCTACAGCAAAACTACAGCAAAACACAGTTGAGAACATCTTTAAATCCTTTTAGTAGGAAGTTACATGACATGACCTACAGAAGATTTTTCAAAAGATATATTTTCCTATATTTATGATACAGTAGTTTTCCATTGTACTCTGACAAGACAAACTAACAGATATCAAAAAGACTTTGATAAAAGCAAACATACTTTACTTTCATACAAACAATTCCTGTGACCTTTTCTTGACAAAAAAGCAACTGTAAAGCTAAGCCATTTTAAGCTATAAAAGTTATAGGACTCTCAACTTGTCAAACTGACTCATTAGAGAAAGACTTGATGGGAATTTTATTACTTTAATATGACCCAGTCGAGAGAACCTCACATTACCTAATTGATTAATAGGCTGGTTTGTTTTCCCAAATCAATATATTTTTGCTTATTAATACCAATGTTTAATAATTCCGGAAATAATGTCTATGCAGAAAAAAAAGAAGATGTTTTATTAACTTCTTTCTACTGAAGGCCCCTTTCACACATCAATTTTTTGCTATCAGCCACAATCCATCAAATTTTGGTGACTGATGCCGCTGGATCAGTTTTTTTCTCATAGACTTGTATTAGCGATGGATTGCAACGGATTGCGACGGATGGCCTCACGTTTCATCCATTGTTCGACAGATCCATCGAAAATTGTTTGTCCGTCGCACGGAAACAACGGACAAAGTAACGTTTTTTGCTACGGATCCGGCGCCATCCGTCGTATGGTAGAATAAAAGCCTTTGGGTGCAGGATCCGTCGTAATCCGTCAAATGATGGAATCCGGTGACGGATTCCATTTTTTTAACTGAGTATGCTCAGATGGGGTGTAAAAATGCTGTATATATGATGTGACGGATCCGTTTTTTCGACGGATCTGTCACATCAGTTTTTCCACAATCTGCGATGGATCGGTCGATCCGTGGAGCCAATGGATTGTGACTGATGGCAAAAGACTGATGTGTGAAAGGGGCCTTATTGAAATAGTAAAAGTACTGAGACTTAAGAATTATTATTTTTTTGTGATTAATATTATTACTAGAAATGAGCGAACTTGTTCAAAAAAGGTTTGCCAATCTCAAATTTGGCACGAACCTTGTCCATTTGGATTTGGGCTCTGAAGCCAGAGCAATTTTCTTAAAATCGACAATGTTCGGCTTTGTTCGATAACTGTTTTGCTAGTTGCACTAATGCTTTTCTTCTACAATATTATAACTTTGGCAAGGATAATGGTGCTATATTATGAGCGAGGGGAGGTGTTTGTTGAGGCGAGGGGGTGGGGAGAGGTGCACTGCTTTCTTATTAACTTAATGTGTGGATGTTCTGGCAGCCAATCAGGGCACAGATACCATTCACAAAGTTCAGTCACAAGGGCTAAGTCACATGTCCCTCTGCATATAATAAGTGGGCATGCGGCATAAGCGCCATTTGGACATTGCTACCGATTGGATATGCTGCTGCTACATATAAATGCAGATAAATACAATTTCATAATAACTCTGTGCTCTTTGCACCAATTGACATTTAAGCAGATAAATCCTGAATGCTAATTCTGTGGTCCTGCCAGTGATTTAAATATCAACATCTTAATTATGATAGCTAAATCTGTAGTGCTGCGGCCGGCCCCAAATCGATATTTCAGCATCTAAACCCTGATTGCTAATTCTGTGGTCCTGCTAGCAATTTAAATTTCAGCATATAAATTCTGATAGCTAAATCGGTAGTCTTGCAGCCTGCCCCAAATCTATATTTCAGCGTCTAAATCCTGGTTGCCAATTCTGTGGTCCTGGCAGAGATTTAAATTTAATCATCTAAATTCTGATAGCTAAATTTGTGATTCTGCGGCTTGCCCCAATTGACATTCCAGCATCTAAATCCTGATTGCTAATTCTGTGGTCCTGCTAGTGATTTAAATTTCAGCATATAAATTTTGATAGCTAAATCGGTAGTCCTGCGGCCTGCCCCAAATCAACATTTCAGCGTCTAAATCCTGATTGCCAATTCTGTGATCCTGGCAGAGATTTAAATTTAATCATCTAAATTCTAATAAATAAATCTGTGGTCTTGCAGCCTGCCCCAAATCAACATTTCAGCATCTAAATCCTGATTGCCAATTCTGTGGTCCTGCCCATAATTTGTATTTCAGCATTTAAATTCTGATAGCTAAATTTGTGATTCTACGGCTTGCCCCAAATCGACATTTCAACATTTATATCATGATTGCTAATTCTGTGGTCCTGCCAGTGATTTAAATTTCAGCATCTAAATTCTGATAGTTAAATCTGTGATACTGTGGCCTGCCCAAATTGACATTTCACCATCTAAATCCTGATTGCTAATTATATGGTCCTGCCACTGACAGACATTTAAGCATGAGTGGTGGAGGAGGAGGAAAATGAGGATGTTATGTTGCATTTTTGCTTTTAATATTTATCATTAGGAAGTGCGTGAGTGAGAGGTGTACGTGTGATGCTCTGAGAGCCTTGTCAAATTCAGGTAACACACAACAAGGAGACCCAACTTGGAGTCTCTACGTTTCAAAAAATTTGGGGCAGACACTGGTACAGTGGCATAATTTGCCTGAGAGTACAAATAGTATAATGGCACAGTGTGCATTCATAGCACAGCGCTTGGGACAGGGCCTTGCCCAGCATTTCAACCTTAAACATTGATCAAAATCCACAGCCAAAGACAAGAAAATGGTGGCAATTACCCGATTTAAATCTTCTTTATTTTACTTATTATTTTCTTTATTATTTATCCAGGCATAAAACGAGTCTGGTCCTGACGAAGCGCCATTGTGCGTGAAACGGTCGCCGTCGTCCTTCGACATCACCCACATCCTTCCCTGCATTTTTATGTCTGGTTAAGATAAAGAAGATTTTAATCGGGTGAGTGACACTGTTTTGTTGTCTTTTGCTGTTAATTTTGATATGTACACTTTATGCATGGGTTGAGCACCGCCTAAAGTTGTCTGGCAAGAAAGGTTCTGTGGCAAGTGAAAATAAGTGTAAGTGGAGCAAGGTGTGTGGATTTCTGTTTTGGATATTATTAATATAAGCATTTATCAGTAAGAGGTGGATGAATAACTGGTGTAGGCCTGGTGCTCTGAGACCCCTGCCACAACATCAACAAACAACAAGGAGACCCAAATTGCAGTTTCCACATTTAAAAAAATTAGGGGCAGAAACCAGAAATCAATTGCCCCAAAATACAAATAGAATAATGGCACAGCATAGATGCATGGGACAGATCCTGGAACAAGACCTGGCCCAGCATTTTCAGTTTAAAAATTAAACAGTAACAGATGGATGAGTGACAGGTGTAGGCCTGTTGCTCTTAGACCCCTGCCACTATAGGCAACCAGCACACAACATGGGGACCCAACTTGGAGTCTTCATTTAAAAAAAAAATTGACTCAAGAGGAAGCAAAAGGAGGAGGAATAGGAGGAATATTAGGAGCTTCATACATAAACAAAGTCAAATTGTAGAAATAACAGTAGTGGACACACTTTTTGATTGTTACGCCACCAAGGCACTTAAGGCCGCTTTACACGCTGCTATATTGTTATCGCTAGCGTGCGTACCCGCCCCCATCAGTTGTGCGACATGGGCAAATCGCTGCCCGTGGCGCACAACATCGCTCAGACCCCTCACACATACTTACCTGCCTAGCGACATCGCTCTGACCGGCGAATCGCCTCCTTTCTAAGGGGGCGGTTCGTTTGGCGTCACAGCGACATCACTAAGTGGGCGCCTAATAGAAGCGGAGGGGCGGAGATGAGCGTGACGTAACATCCTGCCCACCTCCTTCCTTCTACATTGCCGGCGGCCGCAGGTAAGGTGAGGTTCCTTGTTCATGCAGTGTCACACATAGCGATGTATGCTGCCGCAGGAACAACGAACAACATCGTACACGCAGCAGCAACGATAATTGAGAATAGGGGGCATGTCACCGATTAGCGATTTTGCACGTTTTTGCGACGATGCAAAATCGCTCATAGGTGTCTTACGCAACGACATCGCTAACGCGGCCGGGTGTGCGTCACAAATTCCGTGACCCCAACGAGATCGCTTGAGTGATGTCGTAGCATGTAAAGCGGCCTTTATGAGCGAACTACTTTGATAAAGTCTCGCAACCACAGGTTCAGTATGAGCCTGTATTCGTTCATTTGGGCTTGGCAAACATGGACCCATCCCCCACAGCTCTGTAGTGTTCGATTACGTTCATTTGCCGCCCCTAAACGCTGGCCATGTTTCTATAAATGTTTTTTTAATAGCATTTTCTGGTTTTGGATAGGATTGCAGTGCAGTTTGATGTGGGAATATGCAAAATCAGGGGAGGAAGCAAAGACTCTGCAGCGTGAGAAGCCATACGAGCACAATGTCAATTTTTTTTTTCTTATCTTTATTTCCGGATGTTCCTGCAGCCAATTACAGTGAAGCAAATATTCTCAAGGTCGAGACAGAAGGGCTTCTGTGACTGGCTGGTTAAGTCACATTCAGTGTGCATATAAATAGCGACCATTGTGCGTGAGCTCCATTATCTCATTGTTGTTCATCAGGGAAGGGTCTGCTGCTAGACAGTGAGATTAGGTATTTAATGCTAAGCAAATTAGCTAGTTAGGCCAGCAATAGTTTAGAATAGGGATGTGCAATGTAGTGAGAGATGTTGCACCACAAATGGGCACATGAAATCATAGAAATAGGGATTGTAGGTACTTGTAGTGCTTGAAAAACAGTTGCCAGGCAGTGAGGCATCCAAATAGGTCTTGCTGCCTGCTAAAAATTACACAGGTCAACACATTAATCGGTATTGTTAGTGCAGTCTGTGCAGACTGCATGTTAGTAATTGTAATTGCCTTTAGAAAATTTTAAAAAGGCCACTCTGGATTTAGCCACCGTAGTCACATAGTATTGGTGGTCTATAAAAAAAAAAAATGTTAGTGCAGTGTCACACTGCATGTTGGCAATTGTAATTGACTTTAGAAAAATTTAAAAACACAGCTCTGGTTAGAGCCACTTATTATTGGTGTTTGTCCAAAAATTGTGAGTGCAGTATCTATACACTGCAGGTTGGCAATTTGAATTGCCTTTACAAAAAGTTGAAAAAAGTGCTCTGGGTATTATAACCACTTATTATTGGCGGACTTAAAAAAATTGTTAGTGCAGTATCTAAACACTGCATCCTGGCAATTTAAATTGCCTTTAGAAAATAAAAAAAAAAACAAAAAACAGCACTCTGGGTATACCCATGTATTATTGGCGAGCCTAATAAAGTTTTTAGGGCAGTATCTAAAAAGTGTTTATTGCTACTTTTCTGGTTTTGCTGTAAATTACGCTCAGAATTAACTTTATAGGTATTGGTAGTGGTGACTGCTGAAAAATTGCTATTCAACAATGTAAAACGGTGTTCTAACTTTTAGTAACTAAATAATTTATCTTTTGTATCAGGTGTCTGACAGGTGTGGGCATAGGGTTGCGAAACATCTATTTAAAAGGCGAAGGGTACATTACCATGTGTGGTAAATCAGGACGAGGTTGTCGTAGAAAGGGGAATAGGCAACATGTTGTAGATGTATGTGTGGGAAGTTCTGTTAGTCAAAGGTCTAGTGAGCAAACGTCAGCTCATTCTATCCCAAGGAAAATGAGAACAACTTCTATTAGTGGACAGCATACTCCACTTGATTTATTTGGCATCCACAGATCGCTTCAACTTTGAAATGAGGCTGATAAACAGCAGGTGCTAGAGTGGATGGCATGCGCTGCATAAAGTAGCCTCTCCTCCTCTTCCTCTACTACTACATTATACACAGGTCATTCCCCAGAAGTGCCATCCCAATTACACTTGTTTGCGCCCACATCACAAAGGTACAGTACAGACCAAAAGTTTGGACACACGTTCTCATCTCTAGATTAACTGTTAAGAGGAGACTTTGTGCAGCAGGCCTTCATGGTAAAATAGCTGCTAGGAAACCACTGCTAAGGACAGGCAACAAGCAGAAGAGAATGGACATTAGACCAGTGGAAATCTGTGCTTTGGTCTGATGAGTCCAAATTTGAGATCTTTGGATCCAACCACCGTGTCTTTGTAGAAAAGGTGAATGGATGGACTCTACATGCCTGGTTCCCACTGTGAAGCATGGAGGAGGAGGTGTGATGGTGTGGGGGTGCTTTGCTGGTTACACTGTTGGGGATTTTATTCAAAATTGAAGGCATACTGAACCAGCATGCCTACCACAACATCTTACAGCGGTGTGCTATTCCATCTGGTTTGCGTTTAGTTGGACCATCATTTATTTTTCAACAGGACAATGACCCCAAACACATCTCGAGGCTGTGTAAGGGCTATTTGACCAAGAAGGAGAGTGATGGGGTGCTACGCCAGATGACCTGGCCTCCACAGTCACCAGACCTGAACCCAATCGATATGGTTTGGGGTGAGCTAGACCGGAGAGTGAAGGCAAAAGGGCCAACAAGTGCTAAGCATCTCTGGGAATTCCTTCAAGACTGTTGGAAGACTATTTCCGGTGACTAGATCTTGAAGCTCATCAAAAGAATGACAAGAGTGTGCAAAGTAGTAATGAAAGCAAAAGGTGGCTACTTTGAAGAACCTAGAATATAAGACATATTTTCAGTTGTTTCCCACTTTTTTAAGTATTTAATTCCACATGTTTTAATTCATAGTTTTGATGCCTTCAATGTGAATCTACAATTTTCAGAGTCCTGAAAATAAAGAAAACTCTTTGAATGAGAAGGTGTGTTCAAAACTTTTGGTCTGTACTGTATATAATATTCTAAGGTCTATTAAGACTGTACTGAACCTTTTTGAGCTGCTTAGTACAAATTTAGCCTTGAGTTAAGCTTACTTGAACATTGCTATCTGGCTAGCGAAAAACTGATGGTAATTGGTAGTAAACAACAGCATATTAATCAATAAATTGAACTAACAGACTATTTAGACTACTTAACTTGTAAAATCTGTCCAAAATGTATCCCTTTTGTGGAACAGATTCTATAGATTTGTCACAAAGCAATGAGCTAGGTAGATTTATATCCCAAAAGCAAACACAAGAGACAGGCTGCTGTATTCAATTGGTGTGTGTATGGGTTTAACCCCTTAAGGCCCAGTCACACACAACGACTTACCAGCGATCCCGAAAACGATGCGACCTGATAGGGATCGCAGGTAAGTCGCTGGGAGGTCGCAGGTGAGATGTCACACAGTCAGATCTTACCAGCGATTCAGGAACAATACAGGTCGCAGTAGCGACCTGTATAACGATCTCAGCAGTCACTGTGACCCTGTCACACAGTGTCAAACACAGCGATGTGTCCTGCCCAGCAGGACATCGCCTTTGAAGAAAATGACCTGGACCATTCTGCAACGACTAGAGATCTCACAGCAGGGGCCTGATCGCTGGTAGGTGTCACACATAACGAGATCGCTAACGGTATCGCTACTGCGTCACCAAAATGGTGACTCATCTGCGATCTCGCTAGCGATCTCGTTATGTGTGACAGTACCTTTAGTGAGGGAACCAATATGCTTAATATGCTTAGGGAACTTAATGCCCAGGCCAAATTGTATGCCCTTAAACCAGAGAGTTATGTAACATAAAATAATTAATAAGTAACATTTCCCACACCTCTACTTTAAATCAGCGCAATTTTTTAACCCCTTATGCCCCGGGGCACTTTCCGTTTTTGCGGTTTTGTTTTTTGCTCCCCTTCTTCCGAGAGCCGTAACTTTTTTATTTTTCCATCAATCTTGCCATATGAGGGCTTGTTTTTTGCGGGACAAGTTGTACTTTTAAATGAAACCATAAGTTTTACCATATGGTGTACTGGAAAGCAGCAAAAAAATTCCAAGTGTGGAAAAATTGCAAAAAAAGTGTGATGGCACAAAAGTTTTTGGGATGTTTTATTCACGGTGTTCACTATATGGTAAAACTGATGTGTAGGTATGATGCCTGAGGTCGGTGTGAGTTTGTAGACACCAAACATATATAGATTTACTTGTATCTAAGGGGTTAAAAAAAATTCACAAGTTTGTCCAATAAAAGTGGCGCACGTTTTGCGCCATTTTCCGAAACACGTAGCGTTCTTATTTTTTGGGATCTATGGCTCAGTGACGGCTTATTTTTTGCGTCTCGAGCTGATGTTTCTAATGGTAGCATTTTTGCGCAGATGCTATGTTTTGATCGCCTGTTATTGCATTTTGCATAAAACTTGCGGCGACCAAAAAACGTAATTTTGGCGTTTGGATTTTTTTTGCCACTACGCCGTTTACCAATCAGATTAATTGATTTTATATTTTGATAGATCGAGCATTTCTGAACACGGCGATACCAAATATGTGTATATTTATTTATTTTTTAACCCTTTAATTTTCAATGGGGGGAAAGGGGGGTGATTTGAACTTTTAGGTTTTTTGTTTTTTTTTTTATTTTTTTTAAACTTTTTTTTACTTTTTTTATTTTATTTTACTAGTCCCCCTAGGGGGCTATAGTGATCAGCAATCCGATTGCTGATCGCTATCTGCTGATCACAGCTATACCGCTGTAAACAGCAGAAATAGTCACTTTCTTTTTTCCTCTGCTCCGTGCCGAGGAAGAATGAAAGTGAAACTTCATAGCAGCAGGCATCATCACATGACCCTGTGCTACGATGGCAACCACCGAACGTCACGTGATCACTCACGTGACGTCCGGAGGGGGCGGCGGTAAGTAAAAAACATGGCCGCGCGCATATAGATCTCGCTGCCAGACTTTGGCAGCGAGATCTAAGGGGTTAATGTTCCGGGTGGAATGCGATTCCACTCGGAACATGTAGGCACACATGTCAGCTGTTGAAAACAGCTGATATGTGTGCCGATCCACGCCGCCTGCCCGCGGCAGGGGGCGGGGCTTACCGGGACACGATCCATGACGGAAAGATCCGTCCATGGTCGTGAAGGGGTTAAACCTATTTTTTTTTTTTGTTAGGAAGTTCAAAGTTTATAAGCAATTTCTCATTTTCCCAACATAATTTACAAAACCATTATTTTAGGGACCACATCACATTCAAAACCACATTCAATAACTTTATTAACCCTTTTGGTGCTTCACAGAAATGAATGCAATGTGGAATGAAGAAATAAATACATTTACATTTTACCTAAAAATGTTTCTTTAGCCTCAATTTATTCACTTTTACAAGAAATAGCACATCAAAGTGGACCTCAAACTTTGTTACCCATTTTCTTCTGAGCACGCTGATACCACACATATGGTCAGAAACTTGTGTTTGGACAAATGGGAGGGCTCGAAACGGAAGAAGTAATATTTGAATTTTGGAAAGCAAATTTGGCTGAAATAGAATGCGGGCACCATGTTGCAATTGCAGGGCTCCTAAGGTACATAAACAGCAGAAACGCCCCACAAGTGATCCCATTTTAGAAACTAAGGATTTTTTATATATATCATGTGTTTATAATGCTCTGTGGGCTAGAGAGACCGCAGAGCACAATAAGATAAGTTAAATTTACGTAAAATAACTTCACCGTGAATCGAATTTCCAAAGAAAAAAAACGTGATTAGACAAATTCAAATTTTGCCTGATATGTTCATCTCTAGCAGCTACATATGGTAATACTAATTGACAAAAAGTCGGATTTCTTACATTATGCCTACATGAAATTATAATAAAGGACTCCAGTAATATCTGCTCAAATGTGTCTTGAATATCTCCCCAAGTTCACTATAATGAAAGAGTTTGCCCTTTTAATTTATTTTTATGAACATTTCTGTAATTGTAGCATATTGTAAGCCATATTAGTCCATTTCTTCCTTATAGGTTAATTTTTGCTTTCTCTGCAAACTTATTATTAAATGACTCATGGAAAATTGTTTTGCATGGCCTACCAAGTATGCAAGCCTATTGATTTACACAACGGGTTATTAAAACAATGTAATGATCTATTTCTAAAAGAAAATAATCCAGAGTATTTGTGTATTTGCAGAATATTTTTCTCTATAAATTATACTGATAATTTATTCAATTTTACCTTAAAATTAATACTTGATCAATTAAAATACTACTATTTTGAGATATTAATAAAAGTCTAATAAGTGTGCTGAAGCTTTGAGAACCCTAATATGGCAAAACGTGTTCACATGCCCAGTGGTGTAACTAGAATCCGATGGTCCCTGCCATAGAGTTTGAGCCTGGCACCCCCTTATGATTAGTCAGATGTATAGGTAGTTGTAATATTCTAAATCCCATAAAGACATACAAGTGTATTAGCCTATTTTCCCTGATGACGCCAGTGTGGTCAAATATGTTGGGGAGGCTACTGATGGGTTTTTAAAAGGAACCTGTCAGGTTCCATATGCACCCAGAACCCCCAGCAGGCACTAGGTATTTAAGCCACCCTCCCCCTATGGGAGATGCCTGGGCAATGTGGGCTATTATTAGAGATGTGTTGCTAGTTGTTCAGGTCCCTTCCTGTTCACTGTGGTCTTGCTGTGTGTTCTAATACTTATCTATATTTTACTACCCTGTGTACCTGCTACACCGATTGCACCTTCTGTGCCTGCTGTACCAGACATACCTGCTGCACCATCAGCTATATCCACCAATCCTGCCATATTTGCTGGATCCAACATCTCATTAAGTTCCAGCCATCCAGTCTGTATCAGCCATCCCGGCTACACCTGACCTTAACATAAACTGTCAATATCCATACCCCTAGCACTGAGGCCAGCTGTCGCAGAACCATGTCTCCCTATCTAGCACCTGGTGGCTAAGCCAAGCTCAACCTCACCATTAGATGCTCAGAAGAAATCCCAGAAAGTGCTTAGTTATACCCCTCAGGTGAACAGGTGCTACCAACCAGTGGTTCCACTCTTGCTCGGACCTGCGAGCATATCAGTTTACCTAGGCTATGGATCCTGTTGGCTCCAGTGTCCTCAGCTCACAGGCCTGCAGCAAGCAATGGTCCATCAATGGGAACAACGGGACTGGATCCTGACCTAATTACAGTCAGTGGACAACCGCTTACTAGCCTTGACAACAACATCTCCAGCAGATCCTGTTTCAGCTGAAGTTGCCACTCTGATAGCAAATACAGCTCTAGGCTCCAGCTCTTGTTTGTCTTCTCTTCTACGGTCTGATGGCAACCCCAAGCAATGCAGGGTATTCGTTAACAAGTGCTTCTTGCACTTTAAACTCTTGCCTCATTAGTCCATTTTGGACCTGGCCAAAGTTGCTTTCATTATTTTGCACATGACCGATGAGGCTCTTGCTTGAATCAATCAATTATGGGAGAGAAAGGATGCTGTCATCCTGAACCTGCAAACCTTTTTGGAAGTGTTCTGCAAGGTATTCGATGAACCAGCTTGAGTCTACTCAGCAGCATTTTTGCTCCTGAGACAGCCTTCAGAGTGGTCTAACCGTACACCAGTATGCCATCCATTTTTGCACCCTGTGCTCTGAAATAGGCTGGAATAATGATGCACTGGTGGCTTCATTCTGGGAAGGACTGTCTGGTAGAATTAAGGACAAACTGGCCTCTGTGATGTGTCTCTTTCCCTCGATGATCTGGTATGTCTGGCTATTGGCATCAATCTCACTTTCCAAGAACATTCCAGAGAGTCAAACCAAGAAAGGAGATCATTGAGCCTGATTCCTACATTCCAGAGACCCATCATGCCACGAACACCAGTTGCCAATGCTTTTTTGAGCCCATGGAGGTGGATAATGTGAATCTGGCAAAGCCCCACTGAAATGACCGTCAGAAGAGGGGTGCTTCTACTGTGGAAGTCCTACTCACCAGATCTGCTTTTGTCCTAGAAAGCCAGGAAACTCCCAAGCTTAGGGATAATAGGAAAGGCTATCTTAGGTTAGAGCAAGTCCTCTCCATCATTGTCCATATCCATGACTGTATCCTGTGGTATCACCCAATTTACCCAGTCGGCCTATCTGGACTCTGGTTCTGCTGGGATCTTCATACAACAGGCTTTTGTTATTTCTCTGACCATTATGGGTTTTTCTTATATTAAACGAGGGGTACCAACAATTTTGACCACGTGTGATTATACGGCGTTTTAAAGTATGTTTACTCTGATATGCCTTAGTGTTGTAGAGTAGAGCATATCTGGCTCCTATTGTGGCTCTAATGTTTGATTTCTGCTGCCAATGGTATGGGGAGCATGAGTCTGATGACAGATTACATTTAAAGGGACACACAAAACCCCCAAAAATCTCTTCTCTATCTAAGATAGTTGTAGCATGTTGCTTAAAGAGGCTTTACAGTGAAAACAAATTAGCACCTAGCCATAGAATAGGTGATAAATTGTTCATTGGATGGTGTCCCACTACTTTTATCCCTATTGTAAACTTACAAAATGGTATGACAGGTCTGGCACATGACCACCATTCCATTTATTCTCAATAGGGTAGTTAAAAAAAGCCAAGTGCAACATTCAGCAGCCCCATGAGGGAATGAATTGAGTTGTGTTCTCAGATTTGATCAGTGAGGGTTCCAGAAGTGCGACACCCACCAAAGAGCAAGTTATCATCTATCATATTGATAGGTGATAACGTCTTTCACCGTACAGCCCCTTTTCAGCTGTTGAAGCAATAATAAAAGCTGGACATGGAATTTAACCTGTAGTATTGTGCATGTAATCCGGGGGTCACATGCTATGTGTTAAGGGGGTATTTGCACCGTACTTATGTTATGCTTCTAATAGGCTTTACAGTGTATGATCATTAGAGTTGAGCGCGGTTCGTGGTTCGTGGTTCTCCAGTTCGCGGCTCGAGTGATTTTGGGGCATGTTCTAGATCGAACTAGAACTCGAGCTTTTTGCAAAAGCTCGGTAGTTCTAGAAACGTTCGAGAACGGTTCTAGCAGCCAAAAAACAGCTAAATCATAGCTTGGTTTCTGCTGTAATAGTGTAAGTCACTCTGTGAATCAAACTATTATCACATTTCAGTGTATAGTGTGCGTGAACAGCGCCTTCAGATCACTGCTGTTTCTATAATGGCGATCGCCATTTTTTTTTTTTTTTTTTCTTGTCTTCCTTCCCTAAGCGCGCGCGTCTTGTGGGGCGGGCCAGCATGTCAGCCAATCCCAGACACACACACAGCTAAGTGGACTTTGAGCCAGAGAAGCAACGGCATGTGTGATAGGATCTGCATGTCACATGTCCCTGCATTATAAAACCGGACATTTTCTTCACGGACGCCATTATCTGCCTTCTGCGTCTTTGGTGTCAGACATCACTGTCGCAGCTCCGTCTTCCTGAGTCCTATAGCCGATACAGCTGTATGCGCTGCATACACAGCGTTAGACAGCTTAGGGAGAGCACTTTATAGCAGTCCTTTTAAGGGCTCCAACCGGCAGGGTCAGAGAGCCATAGGTGACAGGTCCTGCAAACAGCAACAGCGTCTGTGTAGCCCAGGTCAGGGATTTCCTACCTGCATTTCACCATTAGGAGGGAATAGAAAGGCAGTCTTCCATTCCTCTACCCAGAGCACCACAATCCTGCCACTGTACCCTCTTGTCCTCTGCACACTCCAACTGATAACTAAGCCATTATACTAGCAAACACTCAGTGTACCTAGTGGCATCCTATACGTGGCTATTGGACTTTGCTATAGTCCCACTAGTGCAAAGACATTTGCAGAGCGCGTCTGCCTGCATTGCACACTACAACTCATTCTAACCAAGCCATTATACTAGCAAACACTCAGTGTACCTAGTGGCATCCTATACGTGGCTATTGGACTTTGCTATAGTCCCACTAGTGCAAAGACATTTGCAGAGCGCGTCTGCCTGCGTTGCACACTACAACTCATTCTAACCAAGCCATTATACTAGCAAACACTCAGTGTACCTAGTGGCATCCTATACGTGGCTATTGGACTTTGCTATAGTCCCACTAGTGCAAAGACATTTGCAGAGCGCGTCTGCCTGCGTTGCACACTACAACTCATTCTAACCAAGCCATTATACTAGCAAACACTCAGTGTACCTAGTGGCATCCTATACGTGGCTATTGGACTTTGCTATAGTCCCACTAGTGCAAAGACATTTGCAGAGCGCGTCTGCCTGCGTTGCACACTACAACTCATTCTAACCAAGCCATTATACTAGCAAACACTCAGTGTACCTAGTGGCATCCTATACGTGGCTATTGGACTTTGCTATAGTCCCACTAGTGCAAAGACATTTGCAGAGCGCGTCTGCCTGCGTTGCACACTACAACTCATTCTAACCAAGCCATTATACTAGCAAACACTCAGTGTACCTAGTGGCATCCTATACGTGGCTATTGGACTTTGCTATAGTCCCACTAGTGCAAAGACATTTGCAGAGCGCGTCTGCCTGCGTTGCACACTACAACTCATTCTAACCAAGCCATTATACTAGCAAACACTCAGTGTACCTAGTGGCATCCTATACGTGGCTATTGGACTTTGCTATAGTCCCACTAGTGCAAAGACATTTGCAGAGCGCGTCTGCCTGCGTTGCACACTACAACTCATTCTAACCAAGCCATTATACTAGCAAACACTCAGTGTACCTAGTGGCATCCTATACGTGGCTATTGGACTTTGCTATAGTCCCACTAGTGCAAAGACATTTGCAGAGCGCGTCTGCCTGCGTTGCACACTACAACTCATTCTAACCAAGCCATTATACTAGCAAACACTCAGTGTACCTAGTGGCATCCTATACGTGGCTATTGGACTTTGCTATAGTCCCACTAGTGCAAAGACATTTGCAGAGCGCGTCTGCCTGCGTTGCACACTACAACTCATTCTAACCAAGCCATTATACTAGCAAACACTCAGTGTACCTAGTGGCATCCTATACGTGGCTATTGGACTTTGCTATAGTCCCACTAGTGCAAAGACATTTGCAGAGCGCGTCTGCCTGCGTTGCACACTACAACTCATTCTAACCAAGCCATTATACTAGCAAACACTCAGTGTACCTAGTGGCATCCTATACGTGGCTATTGGACTTTGCTATAGTCCCACTAGTGCAAAGACATTTGCAGAGCGCGTCTGCCTGCGTTGCACACTACAACTCATTCTAACCAAGCCATTATACTAGCAAACACTCAGTGTACCTAGTGGCATCCTATACGTGGCTATTGGACTTTGCTATAGTCCCACTAGTGCAAAGACATTTGCAGAGCGCGTCTGCCTGCGTTGCACACTACAACTCATTCTAACCAAGCCATTATACTAGCAAACACTCAGTGTACCTAGTGGCATCCTATACGTGGCTATTGGACTTTGCTATAGTCCCACTAGTGCAAAGACATTTGCAGAGCGCGTCTGCCTGCGTTGCACACTACAACTCATTCTAACCAAGCCATTATACTAGCAAACACTCAGTGTACCTAGTGGCATCCTATACGTGGCTATTGGACTTTGCTATAGTCCCACTAGTGCAAAGACATTTGCAGAGCGCGTCTGCCTGCGTTGCACACTACAACTCATTCTAACCAAGCCATTATACTAGCAAACACTCAGTGTACCTAGTGGCATCCTATACGTGGCTATTGGACTTTGCTATAGTCCCACTAGTGCAAAGACATTTGCAGAGCGCGTCTGCCTGCGTTGCACACTACAACTCATTCTAACCAAGCCATTATACTAGCAAACACTCAGTGTACCTAGTGGCATCCTATACGTGGCTATTGGACTTTGCTATAGTCCCACTAGTGCAAAGACATTTGCAGAGCGCGTCTGCCTGCGTTGCACACTACAACTCATTCTAACCAAGCCATTATACTAGCAAACACTCAGTGTACCTAGTGGCATCCTATACGTGGCTATTGGACTTTGCTATAGTCCCACTAGTGCAAAGACATTTGCAGAGCGCGTCTGCCTGCGTTGCACACTACAACTCATTCTAACCAAGCCATTATACTAGCAAACACTCAGTGTACCTAGTGGCATCCTATACGTGGCTATTGGACTTTGCTATAGTCCCACTAGTGCAAAGACATTTGCAGAGCGCGTCTGCCTGCGTTGCACACTACAACTCATTCTAACCAAGCCATTATACTAGCAAACACTCAGTGTACCTAGTGGCATCCTATACGTGGCTATTGGACTTTGCTATAGTCCCACTAGTGCAAAGACATTTGCAGAGCGCGTCTGCCTGCGTTGCACACTACAACTCATTCTAACCAAGCCATTATACTAGCAAACACTCAGTGTACCTAGTGGCATCCTATACGTGGCTATTGGACTTTGCTATAGTCCCACTAGTGCAAAGACATTTGCAGCACGTCTGCCTGCGTTGCACACTCCAACTAATTATAACTAAGTTGCATTGTCAGGGATATTTATTCTTTATTATTCTGCTGTTAATAAAGCTAGACCACCACTGCAATCTTCACCACCTCTCAATTTTTACTACCACATTTTCAGTCCACAATCTTGTCGCAATCAACATGAGTGGCAAAATGACAGATGCTGGTGGAAAGGGGAAGAGGCGTGGTGGAAAAGGCAAAAAAGGTTTTGTCCGTGGGGAAGGTGGCAAAGCTCCATTATCATCTGCTGAAGATAGACCATCTACCAGCAAAAGTAAGATGTCTACTACTTACCGTGGACAATCCGATGTGCTCCCTTTGTTACGGACACGAACAACAGGAACAAAGGTAGATGATGGGCAAAAAAGGAAAATGCTTGAATGGATCTCAAGTGGTCCAACAAGTGCCCTCTCTGCCACTTCAAGTACCGCATCCAAAAAACACCAGTCCTCTGAGTTGTCATCCCAATCAAACTTGCTTTCTCCCAGCTCTGAAGTCTCCATCAGCCCTGCACAGTATGGTGGAACTGAGATGGCTGAGTCTGCAGAGCTGTTCAGTCACACTATAGCCTGGGAATCAGAGGTCTGCTCCCAAGCTACAGTGAGTACAGAACAGGAAATGGTCTGCAGTGATGCCCAGAACCTTTGTGACTCAGATTCAGGCCGTGAGGACCAAGTTTCTGAGCATAATGTTGACCCTTTGTCACAAACTGTAACACCTGTGGTTATAGACAATGAGGAACATACTGATGAAGATGAGACGCAGATACCCGATTGGGATGACAACTTAAATATTCCGTCAGGGCAAGAAGAGGCTCGGTCTGAGGGGGAGGGGAGTGCAAACACAACAATTGATGATGACGTTCTAGATCCCACCTACTGTCAACCCCCAGTCAGGCACTCGAGGAGGTCAACAGAGGCGGTGGAGGAGGATGCAACCGACGACGAAGTTACCTTGCGCCTTCCTGGACAGAGTCGGAGCACTGGTAGCACGTCTACAACTGCATCCTCAGCCACCACTCTGCCTATGAGCATTATTCGGGGTGGATCAACAGGTCGCATGGCCTCTAAGCCTTGCCTAGCCTGGTCCTTTTTTCACATCGAAAAAGATCGCCCAACTCATGTGATATGTAACATTTGTCATGATTCTCTTAGTAGAGGTCAAAAGCTCAGCAGTTTGACAACTTCTTCCATGAATCGTCACATGAATAAATATCATAAGTCCCGGTGGGAAGCTCACCGTGCTGCAATGCGGCCTAGCGGAGCGAACCATCCACCGCCCGCCCCTTCCACTGCATCCGCGCGCTCTTCATCTTCTAGGACTGTGGGGACAGCTGCCACACCTGTTTTTCCACGCAAAACTTCCACCACTGTAACCGCAACAGGCAGTTTGCTTGTAAGGTCGTCAGTTGGTTTGGAAGGGGAAACAAGTGAGTGTGTACAGCTCTCTCAGACATCGATAGCACCAACGTTGGATGAAGGCAACATCATGTCTCCGCCTGCACTTTCCTCACAAACCTGCATTTTTCAAGGGACACCCTACTCAACACCGTCTACACACAGCAGCCAGATCTCTGTCCCTCAGATGTGGTCAAATAAAAGGCCACTTCCTCCGACCCATGACAAAGCTAAGAGGTTGACTCTATCCCTCTGTAAGCTGTTGGCTACCGAAATGCTGCCTTTCCGCCTAGTGGACACACAGGATTTTAGAGACCTTATGTCTGTCGCTGTGCCCCAGTACCAGATGCCTAGTCGCCACTACTTCTCTAAGAAAGGTGTGCCCGCGCTACACCAGCATGTCGCACACAACATCACCGCTTCCTTGAGAAACTCTGTGTGTGAACGGGTGCATTTCACCACCGATACTTGGACCAGTAAGCATGGACAGGGACGTTACATGTCGCTGACTGGGCACTGGGTAACTATGGTGATAGATGGTGAAGGGTCTGCTGCACAAGTCTTGCCGTCCCCACGACTTGTGTGTCAATCCTCTGTCTGTCCAAGTTCCGCCACTGCTTCTGCATCCTCCACCTCATCTGGGTCCTCCACCTCCGCCCCAAGCCTGCCTGGTCAGGCCACCAGCGTTCTCACTGCGCAGAAGGAATCACGCACCCCTCATTACTATGCTGGCAGCAGAGCGCAACGGCATCAGGCGGTCTTTAGCTTGACATGTCTTGGTAATAAGAGTCACACAGCTGAGGAGTTGTGGTCAGCTTTGCGGTCCGAGTTTAATAAATGGTTGTCTCCACTCAAACTGCAGCCTGGTAAGGCCGTGTGCGACAATGCTGCAAACCTGGGTGCGGCACTTCGCCTGGGCAAGGTGACACACGTACCTTGTATGGCTCACGTGTTGAACCTTGTCGTGCAGCAATTTTTAACACACTATCCCGGCCTAGATGGCCTTCTGAACAGGGCACGAAAACTGTCAGCTCACTTCCGCCGTTCAAGCGCCGCAGCAGAGCGACTTGCATCGCTCCAGAAGTCTTTCGGCCTGCCGGTTCATCGCCTGAAATGCGATGTGGCGACACGCTGGAATTCAACTCTCCACATGTTACAGCGACTGTGGCAGCACCGCAGAGCCCTGGTGCAATACGTCATGACGTATAGCCTGGGCCAACGAGATGCAGAGGTGGGGCAGATCACCCTGATGGAGTGGTCTCAGATCAAGGACCTATGCACCCTTCTGCACAGTTTCGACATGGCGACGAATATGTTTAGCTCTGACAATGCCATTATCAGCATGACGATTCCAGTCATTTACATGCTGGAGCACACGCTAAACACTATTCGGAGTCAGGGGGTGGGACAACATGAAGGGGAGGAACTACAGGAGGATTCATATGCGCAAGGGACAACAACATCACGAAGGTCCAGACGTTCATCATCACCAACGCAGCAGGCATGGGACCATGGGGGACAGGGATCGACAAGGGCGCATAGTAGCAGGCGAAATGTTGAGCAAGGTGCAGGAGAACATGAAGAAATGGAGGACGAACTGTCCATGGACATGGAAGACTCAGCGGATGAGGGAGACCTTGGTCAAATTTCAGTTGAAAGAGGTTGGGGTCAGATGTCAGAGGAAGAAAGAACGGGTAGCACCTCTATGCCACAAACACAGCATGGACTTGGTCCGCATGGCTGCGCAAGACACATGAGTGCCTTTTTGTTGCACTACCTCCAACATGACAGTCGTATTGTCAAAATTAGAAGTGATGATGACTACTGGATTGCCACACTATTAGATCCCCGGTACAAGTCCAAATTTTGTGACATAATTCCAGCCATAGAAAGGGACGCACGTATGCAGGAGTATCAGCAGAAGCTGTTACTAGATCTTAGCTCGGCTTTTCCACCAAACAACCGTGCAGGTGCAGGGAGTGAATCTCCCAGTTGTAACTTGACAAACATGGGACGGTCTCGTCATCTTCAACAGTCTACCCGTACCAGTAGGACCTTTTCTGGTGCCGGTAACAGCAATTTTATGGAATCTTTTCATAATTTTTTTAGACCCTCTTTTGCAAGGCCACCAGAGACAACAAGTCTGACACATAGTCAACGGCTGGAGAGGATGATACAGGAGTATCTCCAAATGAACATCGATGCCATGACTGTGCAACTGGAGCCTTGCTCCTTTTGGGCTTCAAACCTACAAAAATGGCCAGAGCTCGCAACTTACGCCTTGGAGATTTTGTCGTGTCCAGCTGCCAGCGTTGTCTCTGAACGTGTATTCAGTGCTGCTGGGTGTGTGCTGACAGATAAGCGCACGCGTCTGTCCAGTGACAATGTGGACAGACTGACGTTCATCAAAATGAACAAGTCATGGATCCAGAAGGAATTTACTACCCCTGTGTCATCCTGGGGAGAGTAAATGCTTGTGGATTTTGAATGTGCTTGATGCAAATCAAAACATCCTGTTTGCAACTAGGGCCCAAGTGCTGCCACTGATGGGGTGGGTGTCTGTGTGGCCCAATTTTTGGAAAAAAGGGAGACTCCGCTTGGAGTAACCCTTGCTTGCTGTGTTTTTAAAAGAAGCCAAGATGAACAGAGCTGGGATCAGGAAAGACTTTGCTACCTACCCCGGTGTCATCCTGTGGACGGCTAAGAATAGCGTATTTTTGAATGTGCTTGATGCAAATCAAAACATCCTGTTTGCAACTAGGGCCCAAGTGCTGCCACTGATGTGGTGGGTGTCTGTGTGGCCCAATTTTTGGAAAAAAGGGAGACTCCGCTTGGAGTAACCCTTGCTTGCTGTGTTTTTAAAAGAAGCCAAGATGAACAGAGCTGGGATCAGGAAAGACTTTGCTACCTACCCCGGTGTCATCCTGGGGACGGTTAAGAATAGCGTATTTTTGAATGTGCTTGATGCAAATCTAGCTGTGAAGTGTACAACTGGGGCACAACTGCTGCCACTGAAGGGGTGGGTGTGTGTGGGGCCCAATTTTTGGAAAAAAGGGAGACTCCGCTTGGAGTAACCCTTGCTTGCTGTGTTTTTAAAAGAAGCCAAGATGAACAGAGCTGGGATCAGGAAAGACTTTGCTACCTACCCCGGTGTCATCCTGGGGACGGCTAAGAATAGCGTATTTTTGAATGTGCTTGATGCAAATCAAAACATCCTGTTTGCAACTAGGGCCCAAGTGCTGCCACTGATGTGGTGGGTGTCTGTGTGGCCCAATTTTTGGAAAAAAGGGAGACTCCGCTTGGAGTAACCCTTGCTTGCTGTGTTTTTAAAAGAAGCCAAGATGAACAGAGCTGGGATCAGGAAAGACTTTGCTACCTACCCCGGTGTCATCCTGGGGACGGATAAGAATGGCGTATTTTTGAATGTGCTTGATGCAAATCTAGCTGTGAAGTGTACAACTGGGGCACAACTGCTGCCACTGAATGGGTGGGTGTGTGTGGGGCCCAATTTTTGGAAAAAAGGGGAGACTCCGCTTGGAGTAACCCTTGCTTACATTGTTTTTAAAAGAAGCCAAGATGAACAAGTCATGGGTCAGCAAAGACTTTGCTACCTACCCCAGTGTCATCCTGGGGACGGCTAAGAATAGCGTATTTTTGAATGTGCTTGATGCAAATCAAAACATCCTGTTTGCAACTAGGGCCCAAGTGCTGCCACTGATGGGGTGGGTGTCTGTGTGGCCCAATTTTTGGAAAAAAGGGAGACTCCGCTTGGAGTAACCCTTGCTTGCTGTGTTTTTAAAAGAAGCCAAGATGAACAGAGCTGGGATCAGGAAAGACTTTGCTACCTACCCCGGTGTCATCCTGTGGACGGCTAAGAATAGCGTATTTTTGAATGTGCTTGATGCAAATCAAAACATCCTGTTTGCAACTAGGGCCCAAGTGCTGCCACTGATGGGGTGGGTGTCTGTGTGGCCCAATTTTTGGAAAAAAGGGAGACTCCGCTTGGAGTAACCCTTGCTTGCTGTGTTTTTAAAAGAAGCCAAGATGAACAGAGCTGGGATCAGGAAAGACTTTGCTACCTACCCCGGTGTCATCCTGTGGACGGCTAAGAATAGCGTATTTTTGAATGTGCTTGATGCAAATCAAAACATCCTGTTTGCAACTAGGGCCCAAGTGCTGCCACTGATGGGGTGGGTGTCTGTGTGGCCCAATTTTTGGAAAAAAGGGAGACTCCGCTTGGAGTAACCCTTGCTTGCTGTGTTTTTAAAAGAAGCCAAGATGAACAGAGCTGGGATCAGGAAAGACTTTGCTACCTACCCCGGTGTCATCCTGGGGACGGCTAAGAATAGCGTATTTTTGAATGTGCTTGATGCAAATCAAAACATCCTGTTTGCAACTAGGGCCCAAGTGCTGCCACTGATGGGGTGGGTGTCTGTGTGGCCCAATTTTTGGAAAAAAGGGAGACTCCGCTTGGAGTAACCCTTGCTTACATTGTTTTTAAAAGAAGCCAAGATGAACAAGTCATGGGTCAGCAAAGACTTTGCTACCTACCCCGGTGTCATCCTGGGGACGGCTAAGAATAGCGTATTTTTGAATGTGCTTGATGCAAATCAAAACATCCTGTTTGCAACTAGGGCCCAAGTGCTGCCACTGATGTGGTGGGTGTCTGTGTGGCCCAATTTTTGGAAAAAAGGGAGACTCCGCTTGGAGTAACCCTTGCTTGCTGTGTTTTTAAAAGAAGCCAAGATGAACAGAGCTGGGATCAGGAAAGACTTTGCTACCTACCCCGGTGTCATCCTGGGGACGGTTAAGAATAGCGTATTTTTGAATGTGCTTGATGCAAATCTAGCTGTGAAGTGTACAACTGGGGCACAACTGCTGCCACTGAAGGGGTGGGTGTGTGTGGGGCCCAATTTTTGGAAAAAAGGGAGACTCCGCTTGGAGTAACCCTTGCTTGCTGTGTTTTTAAAAGAAGCCAAGATGAACAGAGCTGGGATCAGGAAAGACTTTGCTACCTACCCCGGTGTCATCCTGGGGACGGATAAGAATGGCGTATTTTTGAATGTGCTTGATGCAAATCTAGCTGTGAAGTGTACAACTGGGGCACAACTGCTGCCACTGAAGGGGTGGGTGTGTGGGGCCCAATTTTTGGAAAAAAGGGAGACTCCGCTTGGAGTCACCTTGCGGTGTTTTACATGACTTTAGAAGGGCGTGCCATGCCTATATCTGTGTGTCCTCCTCTTTTTCCTTGTCCAGCTGTTTTGTTTTCGCATGAGTACATGTCCTTGTCACTTTCCCATGTGTTTGTGTTGTGTTGTGAGTTGTTTGTCACCTTTTGGACACCTTTGAGGGTGTTTTCTAGGTGTTTTACTGTGTTTGTGATTGCCTGCCATTGTTTCCTATGGGCTCGAGTTCGGTTCGTCGAACGTTCGACGAGCCGAACTCGAGCCAGACCCCCCGTTCGGCGAACCGCCTCGAGCCGAACCGGGACCGGTTCGCTCATCTCTAATGATCATAGTCTTAAGAGAACTTTGATGTAATTTGGAGGGGGATCATTAAGAAACACTGACCTAAGCTGTTCTGTATCAAATTGGTAAGATTATTCTCATAACATCAACATTAATTTACTTTAAGACATTATCCGTATTGGATTCACAATTTATATTTGTAAAATGCCATCACTAATGCCATTAATAAAGCTTTTGGAAGCCAATGACTAATTTTTAGCAACCCCACAGTTTTGGATGACAATAACCTGTATAATGCTTTTCTTGTAAGTCTTCGCATTAGGGCTCGAAATGGTTTGATGCAGCAGTTAAACTTTGTGAAAATGGCCAGTGAAATGCAAGCAGGGTTTTTAGTTCCATTGCATTTTGCTGACTTTACAGGATAATAGTCCTCATTTCTCAGGTCTTAATGCGCTATGTCAGGATTAAATTATATAATGGATGCCTGAGACTTTTTGTCTCAAGAGCTGATGCTGTGACAAAATTTGAACTCGTCCTCCCCAGACAAATTAATGAAGTGTTGTCTATTTTTTTTCTCGAGTTATCTATGTCTTACATATTGCACACAGAACGGCGGACGCCCACTCTGTCTGGCATTATTATCACACTAAGAGCGGCTTATAGCAATAATAAATCACATTAACAAATGTATGTTTTCCTAATATTTGTTTAGTACAGGTTTAATAAAAACAATGGCAATAATGCATGCTATAGATAAGGCGGTTATCAACATGACCTGGCATACCGGTTGTAAGAAATGTCAAATCATAAATTATTTTTTTCTAATATGCCCAAATATAAGCATGGGCAAATTACTAGTGCATCTGCTATGTAGATCACTATTGGATGTGTCGTTTTTTTAGCCTAAAATATAAAATAGACGGATGAGCAGCTCCAGGGACTGGATGGCAAATTGTGGCATGGGGTGCAATCACAAAGCAGTGGCCCTCGAGTTGTGGCAACCCATCTTTAGCCTGTTTATGTCTGGCTACTACATGTAATCAACAGAGGTAAAAGGCTTGCAAAATATAGTGGTTTGGATATAGATATGGGAAAATAAACAAACCTACTACATAGATACAGGAACATAACCAAGATTATTACACACATATGGGAACAGAACTGAGCATAGTACATAAATACAGTATCAAAACTAAACCTACTACATAAATATGGGAACATAGCTGAGCTTACTACATAGATACAGGAACAGAACCAAGCTTCTTATAGACACATGGGAACAGAACCGAGCATACTACATAAATACAGTGCAGAAATGAGCCTACTACATAAATATGGGAACATAATCGATCTTACTACATAGACACAGGGAATATCCAAGAAAGAAAGATGGGTGACAATGCTGCACTGCCGTAATCAAGAATTGTCCATTATTATTATCATTATTATAATTATATGCGTTTCGCATGTGTTATTTCCTGAAGAAGGAGAGGGACTCTTCAAAACGTGTAGAATAAAAAATTACTTTTCATTTACTCCTGGATAATCCTTGATTACGGCAGCGTTGCATTGTCATCCAGACTTTCTTTCCTGGATATCACTTGTCTAAAGTGGGGCTGCAGCAGCCATATACCGGGGCCATCTTAGTTGCTTGTGACTCTCACAACCCTAAAAGGTAAGCATTTCCCATATGTAATTCTTTGTTATCCATAGATAAGACCCTATTTTTGCACTCTCTTCATCCTCCAGCCTACTACATAGATACAAGAACATAACCAAGCTTTTTAAAAACATACAGGAGAAGAAGCGAGCCTACTACATAAACACAGTACGTCAAACTAGGAGGACAAGAAGTAATAGTACCGTAACACAAAATTAAGCGGGTGTAAGCGTCCCGGCTTCAGAGAGAACTGATAGTGCCGGGCATTCAGAAGAGTGGTCACAGCGAACACAGGTACGAGCGTCACCTCATCTTTCCACCCAGTAATCAGCTATATTCTTTGTATCTGTACAGCCCTGGTTTCATCGTACCTAGAGCTTTAGACAACCTTGCTTTGAGACAGATATACTGTATATTCCTTATGGTATTCTTCTTTTTCTTTATATAAATTCCTATATAAAAGATTATCGTATCCGCTTTTCTAATATTTATTTGTATTTTTATTTGTATTTTTATTTTCCCCTTTTTTACTTTTCTTTCTTTTAATTTTTCTTTTTTTCTTTTTATCCATCTTTTTTTATTTTCTCTCTTTTTCTTCCTTTTGCATTCCTCTTTTTTTCTAAAGTTTTTCTCTAATGTTTTTTTCCCTTTTTTTCTTACAGCTTAATTTTGGCTATTACAAAGCTACATTTAGGTGCTTACATTGTATGACTCAGTAACTTAGGTATAATGGCATTTCCTATCATTATATATATGTTTTGTTGTAGTGTACAATATTATTACTCTGAGGCCTATATGATACATTTATTTTCATCGTACATATTTTCTTCTATTGATTAATCATGATTTTTCTTCATGTGATTGTGACGCCCTGGACTAGCCAGGTAGTCACAGACAGGCCCTTGCACAAACACCCATCCCCTAACAAGGTAACATCAGCCAACCTAAAAACCCTGAGTCACCCCTCTCAGGTCTTGATGTACACACCAGGGGGCGGAGCCAGGCGGTTGGCCACACCCACCTAGGAGTTCGGATAGCCTGAGGCGGGAAAACACAACAGATCTGTTAGGGGGGAGAGGAGAGTGGAGTAGTTGGAAAGGAGTAAACGTTTGTCAGGGATCTGGGTCGTAGCCCGGATACCCTGTGGCCAGGAGGCAGACGGTGGTTGAACCACCGAATCGGGTGGGGGACCAGACGCAGCCGGTTGTGGGCACCGCCCACCATCTTTTTGGTTTATCAGAGACTCCGGTGTATCTGTCATAGTGAGTACAACAGTGCCCTCGGGCCGCGCACCGGGACCATCAACCCCTGCCCATGGATGGGTCAACACCAGGCTGCACATCACCGTCCCCAGGAGCCTAGTTAACGGCAGGGGTTGTGTCCACACTCACCACAACCTGTGCGTGGTGTCACGAACTTAAATTCCTAAATACCACGGCCCCAGCCGTGAACCTCCCCACCAAAGACCACCCCTGTCACTTAGCGCCAGCTTCCCTTCAGAGCGACATGACCCCCGGGTCCGGAGGCGCTCGAGCCACCCACTGACGAGCCCGGATCCGAGCAGCTCGGCTGCCGGCTGAGCCCCGGGGCAATACATGATTGTATATCCATTGACTATTTACTTTGTTGTTTGTTTGTATTTAGACCTATTTTTGAAAAAAACTATGCATGCTGAAAGCGTTTATGGAGGTCTAATTCTGAGTTTTTTTGAATGAATAAAAAAATCTTTTTCAACATATCTGTTTAGTTACTTTGTTTTGGTGTGCCAGAGTTACACTTTGTAGTGCAGATATGCACACACATGAAGACATGCATACATAAGGTACCCAGATACGATACAAACATATACAGCCATATACATACTTAAAGACATATTCACAACTGTGCTTATAAACAGACATAAATATATACACAGTCAAATACACTGACAGACACTTTAAAGGTATTTGTAACATGGGGAAGCCGTCAGCAAGCCTCGCTCACCTCCCCTTGGCTTGTCTCTTGTTTCGGTGAAGTAAAGCTCACCAGATCACTACACCGGCACTGGGCTCAAGAGAACACCAAAACACCTGAGGCCCAGATTGGTAGAGACCAGCACCAGCCAGTTGCAGACACTCCAAACCAGTGAGTAAAGCACAAGTTCAACCACAGCCCCTGTGTTGTCTAAATTCTTCCTACACGTCTGCATCACCTTACTACAACCACCATCATCCTCCCCTAGGGTCTAGCTCTACTTATGGAGAGCCACAACTTCCAAGCTGCCCAATACCACCAGCCCCAACAGCAAGAGACGGCTTTCCCCATATAACCGCATACCGCAAGTGGCATCACGACAAACATTTTATTTTTACATTTCCCTTTTATTAATTCCCCCTTTTTTTTTAAGCGACACCCAGGGTCACGGAACTGGGCAACGGCCGTGATACGTCCCCGTGAAACAAGGCCCGGGACCGAGTACCCCAAAGCACTGGGGGTGCGTCAGGTCATATGTACATATATATATATATATATATATATATATAAAAATATATATATAGAAAAATATATATAATTCTATGTCTTCTAATGCCCTTTTATCTTGGATGGACTTCATTCTTTGTACATTTTATAGACTTTTGCCTATAAATTGTGGCTCATATTTGGAGTGTTTGCAGGTTAGGTAGGGAGTATCATATATTTAATATTTTTTCTTCATATTTTTTAACTATAAACAATAGTTTAACCTCATACCACTTTTTTTTTTTTTAAATTTACTATGCGTGTATGATTGCGTGGCTTAATTTTCGAATCCTAAAATTGAAGAAAAAACGGAAACTGTTTTGGAAAAGCATCTGGCACCTGAGTCTCGGCAGCAAAAGAAAAGACAATTTCAAGAATAACATTTAACGAATAAATTGCTATATTATCCTTTTTTGCTTGTACATATTTACTTTATATATTTCTATATACATTTATAACGGATATTTTTAGAAAATATACCTATACCGTGTTCCTGTCTAACCAGCAGCAGGTAGAAGGAATAATAATGTACATTATGTACAAAACAATAGAAGAAAACAGCTTCCATCTGACTTTGTAGCCCATTACGTTTTAGAGCATCAATGCTGCCAGAACTGGTTTACGAAAATTGAAAAAAGGACAAACAGCGATAGATTAAAACTCCAAAAAGAAATTCAAGACTGTGAGTAAACATAACATCATGTCACAAACATAAGCAAAGTCTATCCTCATACATTTTTTTTTCCATTGCCAGCGAAAATGTTGTCTGCAACACATATTAGATTTCAAGCAGACTGAACAACTGGAAGAAGAAGGTGAGCATTAGTAATATTATCTGCAATTTCCCCCCACTCCAGATCAGTCAGGGCTGTAGCAATATCTTCTAATGGACCGACATTACAAGGAATTAACGCGCCCAGGACTGGGAGATCACCCACTTCATCCGATATACAGTTACTGACAGTGATCAGACTAAGGATTCCTTCTCTCCGGACATCAGCTCCTTAAATGTCATTTAAAGAAAGTCTAAAGCCAACAAACAAAGTAGCATGTATAATAATGTAACAACATACATATCAAACACACAAGAAGGTTGAAAAAAAAATGCAAAAGACGATCATGTTTAACCTTGCATTTTCTTCCTGTGTTCCAGAGGCGCAAATAAACCCTATAAATGTGTTTTAAAACAAATTTATTTCTAACCCCTTGTAATTTATATTTACATCATTAGTGGGGTGTGATACCTATACAATGCAGCACATACTGTATGTCACTGTTAATGCACAGACAACAGCTGTGCCAGCGCGATCGCCAGGGGTGGTGTGGCAGTCACAGTCTAAAAGTAACCGGTGTGATTAGTTAAAATGCATTTAACTATTTAAAGGGGTATCCCATCTTCAAAATCCCATTCCAATATGTAGTAGATGTAATTTTAATAAAATTACCAAATTCCTCTAATTAGATACAGTATGGCTACATGCTCACACTGCATCTTTTTGTGTTCACAAACTGCAGCCAAAACTGCACTTTGTCAGAGAAAGCCTGGAAATGTCACAAAAAATGCTTGGAATTGTAGATGCATTTTTACTGCATTTTCGGTGTGTTACATAGTTACTTAGGTTGAAAAAAAGACCTAGGTCCATCTAGTTCAACCTTCCTCCACCAGTTCTACATTTTGTCCCTAAGTCACTTATAACTAACAATGTTGTGTGTACTGAGGAAATCATCCAGCCCTTTTTTAAAAGCTGTTATAGTATCTGCCATAACTACCTCTTGTGGTCGGCATTCCACAGTCTGACTGCTCTAACTGTAAAGAACCCCTTCCTATTTAGCTGTTGGAATCGCTTTTCTACCACTCGCAGTGAGTGCCCCCTGGTCCTTAGTATTGTCTTCGGAAGAAATAAGTCATGTGCCAGTCCTTTATATTGACCACACATGTATTTATACATATAAATGAGATCTCCTCTGAGACGTCTTTTTTTCTAAGCTAAACATATCTAACTTTTTCAACCTGTCGTCATATGGGAGGCCTCCATTCCTTGTAGTAATCTAGTTGCCCACCTTTGCACTGAACTTTTGAATGTCCTTTTTAAAATGTGGAGCCCAAAACTGGATCCCGTATTCCAGATGTGGCCTTACAAGTGATTTATAGAGGGGTAACAATACGTTGGGATCACGGGATCTAATCTCTCTTCTTATACACCCCAGAATCTTGTTTGCTTTAGCAGCTGCTGCTTGACATTGAGTGCTGCTACTCAGCTTATTTGTAATGAGAACACCCAAGTCCTTCTCCTGTTCTGTAGTCCCGAGTTTACTTCCATTTAATGTATACGCAGCTATAGGATTACTCCGTCCTAGGTGCATTACTTTACATTTATCAACGTTAAATTTCATTTACCAAGTATCTGCCCATTCTGACATCTTATCCAGATCTTTTTGTAATATTGTACGATCAAGGTCAGTTTTTAATATCCTACATAGTTTGGTGTCATCAGCAAAGACTGACACTTTACTATCAATCCCGTCCACAAGGTCATTAATAAAGAGGTTAAAAGGAATTGGTCCTAGCACAGATCCCTGCGGCACCCCACTGCTGACTATAGCCCATTTAGAGAATGTTCCATTTATGACTACTCTTTGTTTCCTATCTTTTAGCCAATTCCTTACCCAGTTGCATATAGTTTCCCCTAGTCCTTGCTTCTGGAGCTTTAGTATAAGGCTATTATGTGGTACAGTATCAAATGCCTTTGCAAAGTCCAAATAAATCACATCAGCTGCATTACCAATATCCAGGTTTGCACTTACCCCCTCATAGAACCCCAACAGGTTGGTTAGACACGACTTATCTTTCATGAATCCATGCTGTTTGTCAGTTATCATATTATTTTCTGCAACATATTTTTGCATGTCATCCCTTAAAATGCTCTCAAAAACTTTGCATACTACTGATGTCAGGCTTACTGGATGGTAGTTGCCTGGATCTACCCTCTTACCTTTCTTAAATATCGGTACCACATCAGCAATTCTCCAATCCTGAGGCACCAACCCTGTTACAAGCGAGTCTATAAAGATGAGATACAGCGGTCTGTTGATTGCGGAGCTCAATTCCCTCAATATTCATGGATGAATGCCATCTGGCCCTGGGGATTTGTCAATGTTTAATTTACTCAGACGTAGAGGTACTTCATCTTGTGTTAAATTAATTATATCGGGTGGTGAACTTTGATTTTTTTACTTGTTGAATGATCCCTGGTACAGTCAGTTCCTTGATGAATACAGATGAGAAATGCCTATTTAATATCTCAGTCTTATGTTTGTCCTCTATAACTAACATGTTATTATATTTTAAGGGGCCGATACTATCCTTTGTTTCCCTTTTAGCATTAATGTATGTATAAAAGATTTTGGGATTTATTTTAATGTCATTGGCGATTTTTGTTTCAGTGGCTAGTGTTGCTTGTTTGATTTCTTTTTTACATTTCCTATTGATATCTTTATACTTCTGAAATGCTATTTCTGTATTCTCAGCCTTCAAGATTTTAAACGCCCTTTGTTTTTGTTTTATTATACTTTGTACAGTCTTATTTATCCAAAGTGGTCTCTTTTTATTCCTGGACATTTTATTACCAGAGGTATAAGTTTTTTGCAGAACTCTAGTAGTATATCCTTAAACTTACCCCATTTATGTTCCGTATCCCCAGTTACCATGACTTTGTCCCAATCTACACATTTAAGCTCTTGCATTAATTTGTTGAAATCAGCTTTCCTAAAATTCCAGGTTTTAGCATGTCCCCTTTGAAATGTTCTATTGAATATTACTTTGAAGCTTACCATATTATGATCGCTGGTGCCCAAGTGCTCCCGGACCTGTAGATCTGAAATTGTCTCCGGTCTATTTGACAGGACCAGATCTAGCAAATTATCTCCCCTGGTCGGTTCACCTACCATCTGAGAGAGGAAATTGTCTTGAATAGTAGATAAGAATTTACAGCTTTTAGCACAACCAGAAGATTCTATGTTCCACTGTATGTCTGGATAGTTGAAATCCCCCATAATAAGAACCCGATTATTATTATTATTATTATTATTATTAGCTACCTTTTCAATTTGTTCCAGCATTTCACCCTCTTTTTGTTCAGGTATGTTAGGAGGCTTATAGCAAACTTCAATTAGCATTTTTCCATTAGTCCCCTCCCCGTGTACATTTACCCATACTGACTCTACATTGTTGCAGTTACCCCCAATGTCATCATTCAACACAGGTTTTATGTTAGATTTGATAAATATACACACCTCGCCACCTTTTTTGTCTTTCTTGTCCTTCCTGAATGTAGTATAACCCTCTACATTTGTCACCCAGTCATGGCTCTCATCCAGCCAGGTTTCCGTAATGCCCACCACATCATAATCCATGGTTGACATAAGAGTCTCCAATTTATTCATTTTGTTTGCAAGACTTCTTGTATTTGCCCGTAGACATTTAATACTATTAACACCTTTATTACTCCTAGCCTCCCTACGTTCCTTGCATGTCCCATCCCCCGCTAATCCTTCATTGACCCCTACCGTCTCACTGTCTCTATCTGCTCTATCTATCCCCTTTTTTTCTCCACTACCCTCCCTCCCACCAGATCCTTGTTTAAAAGCTCCTCCATCCGTCTGACCATTTTCTTCACCAGCACAGCTGCACCCTGCCCATTGAGGTGCAGCCCGTCCTTACCGTAGAGCCTGTAGCCAACTGAGAAGTCGGCCCAGTTCTCCATGAACCCGAACCCTTCCTTCCTGCACCAATTTCTAAGCCACATATTTATCTCCCTAAGCTCCCGCTGTCTTTCTAGTGACGCTCGTGGCACCGGTAGTATTTCTGAAAACACCACCTTGGAGGTCCTAGACTTAAGCTGCTCTCCTAGTTCCCTGTAATCATTTTTAAGGACCTTCCACCTGCCTCTAACTTTGTCATTAGTACCAATGTGAACCATAACCGCTGGGTTTTCCACAGCCCCACCCAGCAATCTGTCTATCTGATCCGCAATATGCCGAACCCGAGCACCCGGCAGACAACACACTGTTCGGCATTCACGGTCTCGGCGACAGATGACCCTGTCTGTCCACCTAATTATAGAGTCCCCGACCACCAACATCTGTCTGGGCTTTACTGCACTCCTATTTCCCTCCTTCCTACAGCAGTCGTTTTGCTGGTTGCTAGGAGCAACGTCCTGCTGTAGTGACCCTAGTCCTGGCCCTTCATTCCTAATATCAGCCAAAAGGCATATTTACTAGATTGTGCCAGGTCAGGACTAGGCTCCCTGACACTTTTCCCCCTACCTCTTCTGCTTTTTCGGTGCGTTTTTCACAACATGCGTTTTTGCTGCGTTTTTGTGACAAATGTTGACAAAAACGCAGGAAGAATGAACATGCTGCATTTTTTTTCGTCACAAACTTTTGACAAATAAAACGCTGACAAATAAACTGCAATGTGCACAGCAAATTTGACTTCTCATAGACTTTGCTGGGAAGTCAGATGTCAGAAAGTTCTGACAACAAAACTGCAGCCAAAAACGCAGCAAAAAACGCAGCGTGCACATGTAGCCTAAATAGTATAGTTCTCCTGATATAGACATATCTCTTACCTAATATGCAGGGCATAGCAGCTTAGGTATCCATGGTTACATCCACTCATATAGTGACAGTTAGTTGCTCATGGTCATAACCATGGATACCTAAACTGCAATGCCCTGCACATGAGGTAAGTGAGATACCTAATCAGGAGAACTATACTACACTTCTAATTGGAGGTACAGTGGAATCTAGGATTACGAGCATAATTGGTTCCGGAAGTGAGCTCTTCAACCAAGTTACTCTTATATCAAAGCAAATTTTCCCATAGGAAATAATTGAAACGTAGACAATTCATTCCACAACCCAACAATATTTACTGTATTTATACAAACTTATTACATTAATACAATATAATGTACCGTATGCATATAAAATTATTACAGGACACTAATAGAGAATACTGTGCAGTAAAAAACATATAAAGCAAATTAAACTGCAATTTAGCTTACAATAGAATTGTTGGTGTGAGAGGTACAGTATAAGCAATGTGCTGCACTGGTTAGCAGAAAGAAAGTACAATACTGTATCCACAAATGCAAATTGATAGACATGTTATATAGTACAGTTAGGTCAGAAATATTTGGACAGTGACACAATTTTCGTGAGTTGGGCTCTGCATGCCACCACATTGGATTTGAAATGAAACCTCTACAACAGAATTCAAGTGCAGATTGTAACGTTTAATTTGAAGGTTTGAACAAAAATATCTGATAGAAATTGTAGGAATTGTACACATTTCTTTACAAACACTCCACATTTTAGGAGGTCAAAAGTAATTGGACAAATAAACCAAACCCAAACAAAATATTTTTATTTTCAATATTTTGTTGCGAATCCTTTGGAGGCAATCACTGCCTTAAGTCTGGAACCCATGGACATCACCAAACGCTGGGTTTCCTCCTTCTTAATGCTTTGCCAGGCCTTTACAGCCGCAGCCTTCAGGTCTTGCTTGTTTGTGGGTCTTTCCGTCTTAAGTCTGGATTTGAGCAAGTGAAATGCATGCTCAATTGGGTTAAGATCTGGTGATTGACTTGGCCATTGCAGAATGTTCCACTTTTTTGCACTCATGAACTCCTGGGTAGCTTTGGATGTATGCTTGGGGTCATTGTCCATCTGTACTATGAAGCGCCGTCCGATCAACTTTGCGGCATTTGGCTGAATCTGGGCTGAACGTATATCCCGGTACACTTCAGAATTCATCCAGCTACTCTTGTCTGCTGTTATGTCATCAATAAGCACAAGTGACCCAGTGCCATTGAAAGCCATGCATGCCCATGCCATCACGTTGCCTCCACCATGTTTTACAGAGGATGTGGTGTGCCTTGGATCATGTGCCGTTCCCTTTCTTCTCCAAACTTTTTTCTTCCCATCATTCTGGTACAGGTTGATCTTTGTCTCATCTGTCCATAGAATACTTTTCCAGAACTGAGCTGGCTTCATGAGGTGTTTTTCAGCAAATTTAACTCTGGCCTGTCTATTTTTGGAATTGATGAATGGTTTGCATCTAGATGTGAACCCTTTGTATTTACTTTCATGGAGTCTTCTCTTTACTGTTGACTTAGAGACAGATACACCTACTTCACTGAGAGTGTTCTGGACTTCAGTTGATGTTGTGAACGGGTTCTTCTTCACCAAAGAAAGTATGTGGCAATCATCCACCACTGTTGTCATCCGTGGACGCCCAGGCCTTTTTGAGTTCCCAAGCTCGCCAGTCAATTCCTTTTTTCTCAGAATGTACCCGACTGTTGATTTTGCTACTCCAAGCATGTCTGCTATCTCTCTGATGGATTTTTTCTTTTTTTTCAGCCTCAGGATGTTCTGCTTCACCTCAATTGAGAGTTCCTTAGACCGCATGTTGTCTGGTCACAGCAACAGCTTCCAAATGCAAAACCACACACCTGTAATCAACCTCAGACCTTTTAACTACTTCATTGATTACAGGTTAATGAGGGAGACGCTTTCAGAGTTAATTGCAGCCCTTAGGGTCCCTTGTCCAATTACTTTTGGTCCCTTGAAAAAGAGGAGGCTATGCATTACAGAGCTATGATTCCTAAACCCTTTCTCCGATTTGGATGTGAAAACTCTCATATTGCAGCTGGGAGTGTGCACTTTCAGCCCATATTATATATATAATTGTATTTCTGAACATGTTTTTGTAAACAGCTAAAATAACAAAACTTGTGTCACTGTCCAAATATTTCTGGACCTAACTGTATATACTGTACTGTACAATGGTATACTGTATACAGTACATATGTACAGAAAGTTACCTCCAGAGCAGGTCAGAGCGTGGTGAAAGGACAGAACCGGAAGTGAGCACGTTGGATATTTGTTCTTATTGCAAGCATTGCTCTTAAACCAAGTCACAAATTTGTAAAAAGCTTTGCTTATCTTGCAAAATACTCTCAAACCAAGTTACTCTTAATCCAAGGTTCCACTGTATTTGCTAATATTATTATTATTACACCTACTACATATTGGGATAGGATCTTCGAAATGGGAAATGTGAATAACCCTTTAAACATCCTATTCTTTACCGCTTGTGTTGCTGGCAAAGTTATGTTTTAAAGGGAATGTGTCATTGGAAGATTATTTACTGTTTAAATCAACTTCTTTAGTTATATATTTGAAATTTTTAAAAATTTGTAATGTTATTTTAGATTTTTTATGTTTGGCTTTGTCTTTAACCCCTTCACCCTTGGACTATTTTCCGCTTTTCATTTTTATTTTTTCCTCCTCTTAGAGCCATACATTTTTTTATTTTTCCAGCGATATAGCCATATGAGTCTTGTTTTTTGCAGGACGAGTTGTACTTTTGAATGACTCAGTTCAGTCTACCACAAAGTGTAATGCAAAATGGTTAAAAAAAAAAATACGAAGTGCAGTGAACTAGCTGTGAAATATATCAATTGTACATTGTTGGCTTTTTTTTTGTTTTGTTTTTTACCATTTTCAACATATGGTAAAACTGGCCTGGAATGATGATCCCCCAGGTTAGTAGGAGTAAGCAGATACCAAACAGTTGTTTGAAGTAGTGAAAAATAAAATCCGGAAATTTTCTTTCGTCACCATTTTCGGAGACCTCTAACTGTCTCATTTTTGCAGGATCTGGGGCTGTGTGAGTTTTTCTGATACCATTTTGTGTAGATATGATATTTTGACCGCCTTTTATTGCATTATTATTTTTTTTTGCAATGTTATGGCAAACAAAAAAAATGTAATTCTGCCGTTTTTCTCATTACGCTATTTACTGATCAGATTAATTTATATTATATTTTGATACATCAGACATTTCTGAAAGTGGCGATACCAAATATGTGTATTTTGATTTTTTTAATTACTTTATTTTTAATGGGGCAAAAGGGGCGTGATTTGAACTTTTGTGGGTTTTTTTCATATTTTTTAAAACTTCTTTTTTTAATTTTTACAGTATTTAATAGTCCCCTTAGGGGATTTTAAGCTGCGATTGTCCGATTGCTATACACAGCAGTTCATCAGTAGAAGTCATGATGTCCTATGAGCGCCAGCCATGGGCCAGCATTCACAGGAGAATCAAAATGGCAGAAACGGGAATCTTCAGCAGACCCCTGGTTGTTATGCCAACCCATCAGCGCCCTGCAATTATATGACAGACGCACCTATGGGCCTGATTAATGATGTGCTTCCTGTCTGAACATGATAAATGTCAGAGATTGGCAGATGCATTTAACTGGTTAACAGCAGTGAGTGAATCTCGGATCCATCCATGGCTGTTAAAGGTACTTCATGGCTGATTAAATCAGCTATCAAGTGTAGAGAAAGATGTGGGCTCAGCATTTGAGCTCTCATCAAAGGCAGGGACATATTTGCATGATCGGTCGTGAAGGGATTAAAAAACAATAAATAAATACAAATATTACACTTTTGACACTGGCCTGACTCATACATTCAATTTCTTTAGGAAATCCACTGTACATTTGCAGGAATGGACTGATTCAGACCCTGTCATTATGTACTTAAAGGGGTTATGTGAGAAATATAATATAAATAATTAATACACCTTTAAGTATGAAACAATTTTCTAAATACCTTCACATATCAAAAATATATACTTTATCTACTTCATTCTGTCAAGATTCCAAGATGGCAACTACCATCAAACACAACCCATCCTAGAGGAACATGTAGTAGGATGGCCTGCGTGACGCACGAGACAGAGGTCACATCAGAGCAGCATCTGTTCAGGTATTGTGAATGCACATTCCTCTGTTCAGTCAACTTCACAGGACATTGAGCAGAGTGGAGAAAAGGAACAGATATATGCCTTTATTTAGATGACTGAGAATGAACATCCATCTCAATCAACCTGTATTAGTATATCTGTCTAGTGCTTCATGTAGTCTGTCCTACTGCTTGTCCTGGAAGTTGCCATGTTTAAAATCCTGACAGAGAGCAGTAGATAAAGCATTCCTTTTTGCTAAAAAAAAAAGGTGTATAGAAAAATGTTTAATATTTAAATGTGTATTATTTATTTAATTTATTTATTTTATTACATTTATTGGCGAACCCTTTTAAGCAGTGGCATAACAAGAGTTCGAGGGGCCCTGGTTCAAAATTTGGACCAGCCCCTTCCCCCCACCATGTTAATCTAATGTATTGGCCCTTGTAGCATTCTAAGTCTTATAAAGACATATGAGTTGCTCTCCCCCCATTATACAGTAATGTCTCACATGTTCTAATTTACCCCATCCTAGGCTCCTTCCTAGAAGATATGTCTCGCATCCTATTCTATATGCCCCCATCTTGGTAAATATGTTCCACATCCTTGTATATATGTTTCCATCCTGGTATATATGCCCCCCCATCCTGGTAAATATGTCCCTCATCCCAGTATGTAGGTTCCAATCCTGATAAATATGATCCTCATCTTGGTATATATGTTCCCATCCAGGTAAATATGTTCCCCATCCTAGGCCCCATCTTGGTATAAATGTCCCCAACCTAGGCTCCTTCCTGGTATATATGCCCCTATCCTGATATATATGTCCCCATCCTTGTATATATGTCACCATCCTGGTATATATTTCCACATATTTGGCCCCATCCTGATATATATGTCCTCACTGTGGAAAATATGTCCCCTTTCTGGTATATATGTCCCCATCCTGAGCTTCTTCCTGGATTATGTCCCCATCTTGGGATCCATCCTGGTATACATGTCCTCATCCTGGTATATATGTCCCCATCCTGGGAAATATGTCCCCTTCCAAGTATATATTCCCATCCTGGGCCCCTTCCTGGTATATATGCTCCTATCATGGGCCCCATCCAGGTATATATCCCCCTCCTACGCCCCTCCTGGTATATAAATCCCCATCCTGGTTTATATATCCCTCTTCTGGTATATATTTCCCTCTCCTGGGCTACTCCTGGTATATAAGTCCACATCCTGGAACGTTTGTCCCCTTGCTGGTATATATGTCTCCATCATGGGCCCCTTCTGGTATATGTCAATCTCCTAGGCCCCTTCTGTTTTTTTAATACCAATCCTAGTTTATAGATCCCCTCCTGATATATGTTCCCTTCCTTGGCCCCTCCTGGTATATATGTCCCCATCCTGGGAAACTTGTCCCCTTCCTGGTATATATGTCCCCATCCTGGTCCCCTCCTGGTATATATGTCCCCCTCCTGATACATATGTTAATATCCTGGACCTCTCTTGGTATATTTGGTCCCATCTTGGTAAATATGTCAGCTTCATGGTATACATGTCTCCATTCTGTTTCTAATGCAAGAAAAAGAACATTGTATTCATCGTCTCTGGCACCCACCTTCTCCTGTGTAGCCAGCATGCAGTGGCTGGCAGCTGACATTGGCATTCATGTTATAGTAATGCAGGACATCATTATCATGCGCCACCCTCAGTCACGGGGATGCTGATCTCAGCTGCCGCCCATTGTTTTGTTGGCAAATTATATTGCAGTGCAGAGACCAGATGTGTCTCTGCACCGCAATGCATTTCATCTGGATGTGCATCTGAGGGAAGCAGACGCTGGGGTTGGTGGGCTCCCACACCCCCAACTGCAACCGGGATTATTCCACCCCTGCTTTTATGCATCTAATCATTGCGTACATTATGAGTAGAGAGAGAGCTACAACTTCATCTATTATAAATGATGGATCCTGTGTTATTATTTATGTGTAAAGGTGTCACCTGTCATTGTAATCCTGCCTATGATAATAATGAGACTGCTGGAAAAAAATTCTGAAAGAACAGGAAGTATGAGCATAAAATAATTCCAGTAGCTAAAATTTGCAAGATTTTAATTGTCCTTTTTTAAAAACAGATTGTGATAAGAAAAATTAAAGAAAACAGCGGCAATTTTATTTTAATTCATTTAACATAAAAACCTAATTTTCTGAAACCTGTAAAATACTACTTTTACATTCCTAATTCATTATGTTTAAAAAATGAATGAATCAAACTGTTTTATTGACATTCCTAACAAAATCAGCTAAAGAAAATAAATAAAATGAATAGGAAATAGCTAAGTAGCATTAAAAAAGATGAATGCAAGAAAGCAAAAAAAAAAAAAAGAGTTCACTTTTTCCTTAAGGCCAAATTAGTTCTGTTCTTGAGAGGTCAATTGAGTTCTCTTATATGAACAAGCTAAATACTAAACTTTAAACAGAGATCCTCTGGCGATCAGCTGATTGCCATGGATCCAATAGTCGAATACTCAGCTGAGCAGTTCTTTCTTTATCGCTTATTGGAGGACACAGGAGACTGCGTAGACCGGAAGAGTAAGGAGGAGGTGTGTCCAACGTTTACTTCCAAGGCTCTGAGAAAAAGATTTTATGGTGAGTACCCAAAATCTTTATTCTTCTCCATAGAAAACAGCATATTCTTTCTATAGTGGCATCTACAGTTGAACTGTGGTGTTACATTAAGCTCATCAAAAGGAATAGGCAATCATGAATTCTATGCTCTTCCAGAGTTGAAGCTGCTCTGTAGATGGACTCATATGTCTTAACAGAGCATCAAATGGAGTTAAAGAGCACCAACCATCAGGATTTTCCTATATAAACTAAAGCCACTGCTATACTGGCACTATCATGCTGATTCTAATCATACCTTTACTTGTGAGATCAGATGTATAATTTCTGAAATACAGGCAAGTAAAGTTTGTGAAATACAGTGTTACAGTGCTACTTAAGGCCTCCAACACACATCCGTTAAAAACATGCACGTGACGCGAGACACGTATTTTCCCTGCGTCTTGCGTGTGGTAAGTACGTGTCTCCAGTAAGTGCGGCCCACGTGTGTTCTACATGTGCTATCCGCGATAGCACACGGAGAACCGGTAATTTGCATACTCAAGTGTTCCGCGCTGCTGTCCAGGGTTCTGATCTTCTGCTCCAGCCCCGCCCACTCCCCGCTGATGCTGCTTCCGGCCGAGCGGAGGGGTGGAGATTAGCGCCCGTGACAGCATGCCCACCTCCTTTACACGCTCATAATGAGCGGCGGCCGGCAGGAACATTTTGCAGCGGAAGAATCTGCGGGGCTGGTGGAGGTGAGAATGTGTTTTTTTTATTTTTAAATTAATGACACGTGTTCTCCGGCGCGTGTCACACGGAACCGCATCCACACTACATTCGTGTGGTACCGGTGCGGGCCGTGTGACACCCGTGCTGCCGGAGAATACGTGGACATGTCAGCGTGAGAAAATCACGGACGCACGTAAGTACGGAACGGACACACGTTCCGTTCCAAAATACTTACGTGTGTCCAAACAATATTGAAAACATAGGTCCACGTGTCTCCGTGCCGCTGTTAGATATTCGGCAGCTGCTATCAATCAAATATCAGTGCATTGCACAAACTTTACTTGCCTGTATTTCAGAAACTATACATCTGACCTCACATCTAAAGGTATGTTTAGAATCGGCATGATAGCGCCAGTATAGCACTGGATTTAGTTTATATGCGAAAATCCTGGCGGTTGGTCCTCTTTAAGAACTTGATTTAAACAATGGTGTCCATTTAAACAGGGGCTGTGTGGTACTCCCGTCAGAACGCCTATTGGATATAATGACCCTTGGGTTTTTATGTTTCCCCTTTTATCATATATTAATTTTTCTGCTCTGTCCCTAGAGAGTATTCCCAGGATTAAAAATGACAGATTAATCATTGTTGGAGGTATCATAGCAATGTTTCCTTTTTTTTCTAAGTGCCATGTTATGTTTAGTGTCTAAATTGCTTTTCAGAACTTAATAAATGTGATGACACATTTTAAATGCACATATGACGATCATATAATGAGCTGTAAATTGTATACATTCCTTATTAATTTATGACATTATTATTATTAAAATCACTAGCACCAGTACTTATAATCATATACACAATTCTAAACACAAGAAGAATAACATTCTGTGCAAAATAAAATCCGATACTAGTACGCTATGCATAATATATTCTGTTACATTGCACTTGTTTATTATGATCATGTTTTTCCTCTGAAAATATAGTAAAATGAGTTAGTACAAGCAGTAAGAGTTAGTGCTTATATATCATTTATTCAATTCTCTGCTATTAGCCGTCTGTACAATGTAATATGTTTTTTTTTAAGAATTACGAAGGTACTTACAATAGAAATATCAATATTGCATTTCTGTAAAAAAAAACTAAAAAAATTGAAGCCATTTTAATGGAATACAGTGTATAAATTATATAAATGGGGAAACTTACAAAATGTGAGGTAGGGAATGGGATATATTAATATACAAAAATAAACTGCAGACACAGAAAATAAGAGCTCAGGATAAAGGTGGCTGTAAAATTAAAATTGGACTCATTTTTAACTCCGTTCTTTATTTGAAGGGATTGTCCAGTTAAAATAAGTTACCACATATCTATAAGACAGGGACTAACTTGTTAATCGGTGGTGGTCTCTTGGAGCTGCACTGATCTGCTGAATGGGGAACTTATATCCCCCTTAGAATACACTCACACGAGCATATGACTCATACAAGTGCAATGTGAGAAAATCTCGCATTGCACTGGGACGAATCCTATTCAATGACGGAGAGTAGATGGTCAGCTTTTTTGTCATCCAGATTTTGGATGAAAGAAAAGTCACAGCATGCTGTGATTGTCAGCGAGAGCCATGTCACTCGCACTCATACAAGTCTATGGGTGTGAGTGAAACATTGGACTGCACTCGGATGATATCCGAGTGCAGTGTGATAATCGCATCAAGTGACAATGGAGGAAATAGAGAGATTAATCCCTCTCTCCTCTGCAGCATCGGCCCTTTCCTCCGCAGGTGTGATCCGATCGCAGGATCAGATCACAGTTGCATGACACTCGGCTCATGCTGGCAGCACAGTGTCATTAGCATATTGCATCTGATGTACTCACATCGGATGCCATACAAATGTGTGAATCCAGCCTTAGAATGAAAGTTGCAGTGTGAATGCTTGATCTGTGCACCATCTATTCCATATTGGACTACCAACTGTGGCACTCAGCTTTCTCCCACAGAACCATAGGGGATGAATGGAGCAACCCCTTTGGCTCTTTGTTTTTCCTTGACTTTATAGTTACATAGTTACATAGTTACTTAGGTTGAAAAAAGACCTAGGTCCATCTAGTTCTACCTTCCTCCACCAGTTGTACATTTAGATATGACAATTTCGCCATAATACTTATAAACACCGGGGAGGCCACTAATAGGGACCCCCTAGGGTAAGAACCTACTCCAGAGAACATGCATAATAGGAGAAAAAAGGAGATCAGGCCACAATGTACATGTAAAAAATATTAGTTTTATTAGATAAAAACCGCATAGGTCAATAAGTACAAAAATCACACGTAATGGGAACAAGTCAAACAAAAAAATGTGGGAATGTAGGGAAGATGGAGAAAAAGTGTGGGCAAGGTAATGCCACACAACCTGCCCAAGTACAACACAAATGAATGTATATGAGGCCGTCACATTACAATGTTATGCGGCTAGGTGCCCCCGTGACAAGGTGACAGCCCCACGGAGAGAAGACATACATGCACCAACGTATTATATATCAATATCAAGTTTGAAGGCAAGTGTCAAAATATCCCCTCTCCATGAAGGCACACCATGGCAAGGATAGCACCACGCCACATGACCACCCAGGCTGGGATCACAGGAGAAAAACGTGTCTCAACATGAGTATGTACGATAGGTAAATCCCAGCATGGGTGGCCCAGCGTGCAGAAAGGCAGGGCAAGTAGACGATACCTGTGTGGTGTAGCAGGGCAGGTTGTAGAGGCAGGGAGCCTCCTTGACAGCTGTTTCGCCTATGGCTTTATCAAAAGGAGGTGTGGATACTCCATGTCTGCACTGTTTTTATTTTGGGGCCAGCAACTGTTTGCAATCAACCAGACTGCGATGTATGCACTGCGCGTGCGCCGGCGCCGGAGTACGGAGGGCAGCAGGGAACAACAGCCTGCTGTGTACGGCGCACGCGCGGGACCACAGGACGCGTCACTATGGTACCCGGGCGCGCGCACCAGTCAGGCTCGCCCCCAGCAGCCGCCCGCAGTCAGAACGCCGGAGGACGCGCAACATCACAGTCCTGTGACCGCAGAACACATATGCTGGTAATAACACAATATGTAAATATTACAATGGGTGAGATAAGGCGGGAATTACAATTTGCAAAACCACGAAAAACACAATAAGGCCAGTGTATAGTAGGAAGTATTCTTGTCCTATGAAAGGAAGGATAAAAAGGACCTAAAAGAAACAAAAATAAAAAGGAAATAATATGAGTGACAGATAAGAGCAAACACGATTAAAAATAAGGGAGCCCAATTTACACCACTTCTAAAAATTATATATATATCCTGTGTCACACCTTGTGCGGCACAGGGGACCCGAAGAAACAGATCATTTACTAAGACAGCAGAATGTGAAAAATGACAACTCCACTCTGCAGTCTATCCAAAGGAACATGCAAAAATAGACATAAGAAAGAGAAGCGTCATAAGAATGGAGCATAACTGACCACTTCATTTAAACCAAAGGGCACGAGGGTGTTCAGGGAGACAATCCACCTCGACTCCCGCTGGGCGAGAATCTTGCGCAGATTGCCGCCCCGAACACCCCCATGGATGACATCAATGCCCCTAATCTGTAAGGATTTGGGGCTACAGTTATGGACAGCTCTAAAATGACGTGGCAATGTTTTCAGCAGAGTAGTATCCTCCACTGAGGCAGCGGCAAGGATGTCTCTCACGTGCTCCCTGACCCTAATGCGGAGCTCACGGGACGTGAGCCCAACATAGATCAGGGAGCACGAGCATGTGGCGTAGTAAACCACGTGTGTGGTACTGCATGTGATATAATCCTTAATGGAGAACACCTTTTTGCCATCCGAAGAGGAAAAAGTGGGTGCCCTGATGATATTACCACATGCGGCACAATGGCCGCATGGGAAGCAGCCCCGGAGGGGACCCCTAGACCCAAAAGGATTTTGTCTGGGGGGAATGTAATGGCTCCTGACGAGAAGATCCCCCAGGTTCTTCGCCCATCTAGCCGTCATGAGGGGTCTCCTAGGAAGCACTCCGGCCAAGGTGGGCTCGGTAAACAAAACCGGCCAGTGCCTCTCAAGGATTCCCCTCATCGTGTCCCATTCATGATTAAATGTCCCAATAAACCGGATCTCACTGTCCATGGCTGGCCGACGTTGTTTGTATTGGAGGAGATGTTCTCTGGGGGTATTTTTTGCACGTAGATAGCCTTTTTTAATGCATCTATTGTGTTACCCCCTCGCTCTAAACCTGCACCGGAGATCGGACGACTGGGTTTCGAAGGTGGATTGAGTAGAGCAGATCCGCTTCATCCTCAAAAACTGTCCGGTCGGGATGGCGCGTATGGTTGACATGGTATGACTCGAGGATGCGTGTAAGAGGGCATTCACCGACGTGTCCTTGCGGAAGACGTCGGTTTGAATGCCCCCCAACGCATCCACATAGATGTTAATATCCAGAAAATCTAACTGTGTTTTACTGGATCTATATGTTAATTTGATGTTGAGAGAGTTCGAATTGAGGTCATCCATGAACTGGTTGAGCTGCCCGACAGTGCCCTGCCAAATAATAAAAACATCATCAATGTAGCGGAGCCAGCACTGCACATGGGAGCCCCCCACAGCGCCACCGTCCCCAAACACCAACCTCTCCCAGAAACCCAGAAAGAGGTTGGCGAAGGCGGGCGCGCAGGAAGCCCCCATCGCAGTGCCGCGCCGCTGCAGATAAAAAAGGTCTTTAAAGACAAAATAATTGTGTGTCAGGGCAAAGTCGAGCAGCTCCAAAACCAGAGCAGCCAGGGCGCCATCGAGACCGGAGGTTGAGAGGTAGAAGCGGACCGCCTCCAGACCGTCCTCATGTCCGATGCAGGTGTAGAGCGACTCCACGTCGGCACAAACCATGATCATATCTGAATCCATAAAGATGCCATCAAGACGCCTCAGGACGTCCGTAGTATCCTTGACATAGGAGGGTAAGTTTTCGACTAAAGGTTTTAAATAAAAGTCAATAAATTTACAAATAGGTTCACATAACCCTCCTATGCCGGACACAATCGGACGCCCCGGGGGGTTGAGGGCATCTTTATGGATTTTGGGTAATAGATAAAAGGTAGGGACACGTGGACAGCTAGTGAGCAGACCCTGGAGCATCTTCTCGTCAATAATGCCTTTTTGGTGAGCCTGTGTCAAAATTTTCTTTAAAAGAGGGGAAAAAGAAGTGGTGGGATTATAACTCAACCGTGTATAAGTTGTTTTATCCCTCAATTGTTTGTATGCCTCCTTTTCGTATTTATCTACTGGCCAGACCACTATGTTCCCCCCCTTGTCTGCCGCCTTGATTACGATGTCATCGTAACTCTGTAGGGAGGTGACCGCCAACCTCTGCCGATGGGTCAAGTTATCATACCTGCGTTTAGTGGATACTTTTTTGAGGTCCTCGGTCACCAACCTAAGGAAAATATCAATGGCCGGACAAAGAGACATGGGGGGGAAACGTGTGGATCTAGGCCGTAAGAAATCAGGAGACCCACCTGGTTTGGAGTTTTGTTCCTCAAGTAGATCCAGGAGATCTTGAAGGGCGCCTCTCTCGGTCTCGCTCAAATCATTGTGTTGCTGCCTCCGTGAATATAACTTCTTGAGAAGTAATTTCCGGGCAAATAAATTCGTATCTTTCAACGCTACAAAAAGATCAAAGGAATTGGTCGGACAAAAATTGAGCCCCCTGGAGAGCACATCAAGCTCATCATAAGACAGGACATGTGTAGATAAATTTAATACCTGCAATTTACCCCTGTTGTTGTTTCCTCCGAGTGGTTTGGAAGGAATGTCAGATGTCTTTTGGCGACTTCGGGTTATAACGCCAGTGGGATTTGCGAGGCTGCGTGTCCTGTCAGATGAGCCCGATGGTGCATCCTCCAGGGATGATTCTGAGAAAAGTGAGGTTGAACGAGAACGAGAGGGGGGCCCTTGTCTTGAGAATTTACGGCCTCGGTTAAAACGATGGCTCCACCTATAGGCTGTCCCCGAAGAATAATCCTGGGCGTCACGTTGAAACTTTTTGGATTTAAAATCACAAACTTCTCTTTCCCATCTTTGGGCTTCACCAGCAACTTCAAGGTTAAATTTGTCAAAGGCATCGACTGTACATAAACTCTGGATGGTCCTTTCCAGGCCCTCCAGTTCAGATTCGAGAGCATCTAATGCCGTGCTATTATGTCTAGACAGGAGGTCCATACATTTGAGGGAGCAAGATTGTAAATTGGACTCCCACTCATTCTTAAATGTATCTTCGACCATGGGGAACGAAGGGAACACTTGAATCCGGAGTCCTCGGGGTACCCAGGAATTCTCTGTATATTTAGTTAAAAAAGCCCGGTTCCACCATAATCGAATCCTCCTCCTATATAAATCCCTATATCTCTGCATGGAAAGCTGTAATGATTGGTTGTCCATATTAATCGGGTCACTAGTAAAATTGGAACTCGTGGTCCCACATTCCTGGAAGACTTTGTCCACTTGAGTGCGCCACGCTTGGTCGCGTGAGCGGAAATTCATGATAATAGGCTTAAAGGCTGTGAAAAACACAGAAAGACAAATTAGATATGACAATTTCGCCATAATACTTATAAACACCGGGGAGGCCACTAATAGGGACCCCCTAGGGTAAGAACCTACTCCAGAGAACATGCATAATAGGAGAAAAAAGGAGATCAGGCCACAATGTACATGTAAAAAATATTAGTTTTATTAGATAAAAACCGCATAGGTCAATAAGTACAAAAATCACACGTAATGGGAACAAGTCAAACAAAAAAATGTGGGAATGTAGGGAAGATGGAGAAAAAGTGTGGGCAAGGTAATGCCACACAACCTGCCCAAGTACAATCGTGTTTGCTCTTATCTGTCACTCATATTATTTCCTTTTTATTTTTGTTTCTTTTAGGTCCTTTTTATCCTTCCTTTCATAGGACAAGAATACTTCCTACTATACACTGGCCTTATTGTGTTTTTCGTGGTTTTGCAAATTGTAATTCCCGCCTTATCTCACCCATTGTAATATTTACATATTGTGTTATTACCAGCATATGTGTTCTGCGGTCACAGGACTGTGATGTTGCGCGTCCTCCGGCGTTCTGACTGCGGGCGGCTGCTGGGGGCGAGCCTGACTGGTGCGCGCGCCCGGGTACCATAGTGACGCGTCCTGTGGTCCCGCGCGTGCGCCGTACACAGCAGGCTGTTGTTCCCTGCCGCCCTCCGTACTCCGGCGCCGGCGCACGCGCAGTGCATACATCGCAGTCTGGTTGATTGCAAACAGTTGCTGGCCCCAAAATAAAAACAGTGCAGACATGGAGTATCCACACCTCCTTTTGATAAAGCCATAGGCGAAACAGCTGTTAAGGAGGCTCCCTGCCTCTACAACCTGCCCTGCTACACCACACAGGTATCGTCTACTTGCCCTGCCTTTCTGCACGCTGGGCCACCCATGCTGGGATTTACCTATCGTACATACTCATGTTGAGACACGTTTTTCTCCTGTGATCCCAGCCTGGGTGGTCATGTGGCGTGGTGCTATCCTTGCCATGGTGTGCCTTCATGGAGAGGGGATATTTTGACACTTGCCTTCAAACTTGATATTGATATATAATACGTTGGTGCATGTATGTCTTCTCTCCGTGGGGCTGTCACCTTGTCACGGGGGCACCTAGCCGCATAACATTGTAATGTGACGGCCTCATATACATTCAATTGTGTTGTACTTGGGCAGGTTGTGTGGCATTACCTTGCCCACACTTTTTCTCCATCTTCCCTACATTCCCACATTTTTTTGTTTGACTTGTTCCCATTACGTGTGATTTTTGTACTTATTGACCTATGCGGTTTTTATCTAATAAAACTAATATTTTTTACATGTACATTGTGGCCTGATCTCCTTTTTTCTCCTATTATGCATGTTCTCTGGAGTAGGTTCTTACCCTAGGGGGTCCCTATTAGTGGCCTCCCCGGTGTTTATAAGTATTATGGCGAAATTGTCATATCTAATTTGTCTTTCTGTGTTTTTCACAGCCTTTAAGCCTATTATCATGAATTTCCGCTCACGCGACCAAGCGTGGCGCACTCAAGTGGACAAAGTCTTCCAGGAATGTGGGACCACGAGTTCCAATTTTACTAGTGACCCGATTAATATGGACAACCAATCATTACAGCTTTCCATGCAGAGATATAGGGATTTATATAGGAGGAGGATTCGATTATGGTGGAACCGGGCTTTTTTAACTAAATATACAGAGAATTCCTGGGTACCCCGAGGACTCCGGATTCAAGTGTTCCCTTCGTTCCCCATGGTCGAAGATACATTTAAGAATGAGTGGGAGTCCAATTTACAATCTTGCTCCCTCAAATGTATGGACCTCCTGTCTAGACATAATAGCACGGCATTAGATGCTCTCGAATCTGAACTGGAGGGCCTGGAAAGGACCATCCAGAGTTTATGTACAGTCGATGCCTTTGACAAATTTAACCTTGAAGTTGCTGGTGAAGCCCAAAGATGGGAAAGAGAAGTTTGTGATTTTAAATCCAAAAAGTTTCAACGTGACGCCCAGGATTATTCTTCGGGGACAGCCTATAGGTGGAGCCATCGTTTTAACCGAGGCCGTAAATTCTCAAGACAAGGGCCCCCCTCTCGTTCTCGTTCAACCTCACTTTTCTCAGAATCATCCCTGGAGGATGCACCATCGGGCTCATCTGACAGGACACGCAGCCTCGCAAATCCCACTGGCGTTATAACCCGAAGTCGCCAAAAGACATCTGACATTCCTTCCAAACCACTCGGAGGAAACAACAACAGGGGTAAATTGCAGGTATTAAATTTATCTACACATGTCCTGTCTTATGATGAGCTTGATGTGCTCTCCAGGGGGCTCAATTTTTGTCCGACCAATTCCTTTGATCTTTTTGTAGCGTTGAAAGATACGAATTTATTTGCCCGGAAATTACTTCTCAAGAAGTTATATTCACGGAGGCAGCAACACAATGATTTGAGCGAGACCGAGAGAGGCGCCCTTCAAGATCTCCTGGATCTACTTGAGGAACAAAACTCCAAACCAGGTGGGTCTCCTGATTTCTTACGGCCTAGATCCACACGTTTCCCCCCCATGTCTCTTTGTCCGGCCATTGATATTTTCCTTAGGTTGGTGACCGAGGACCTCAAAAAAGTATCCACTAAACGCAGGTATGATAACTTGACCCATCGGCAGAGGTTGGCGGTCACCTCCCTACAGAGTTACGATGACATCGTAATCAAGGCGGCAGACAAGGGGGGGAACATAGTGGTCTGGCCAGTAGATAAATACGAAAAGGAGGCATACAAACAATTGAGGGATAAAACAACTTATACACGGTTGAGTTATAATCCCACCACTTCTTTTTCCCTTCTTTTAAAGAAAATTTTGACACAGGCTCACCAAAAAGGCATTATTGACGAGAAGATGCTCCAGGGTCTGCTCACTAGCTGTCCACGTGTCCCTGTCCCTACCTTTTATCTATTACCCAAAATCCATAAAGATGCCCTCAACCCCCCGGGGCGTCCGATTGTGTCCGGCATAGGAGGGTTATGTGAACCTATTTGTAAATTTATTGACTTTTATTTAAAACCTTTAGTCGAAAACTTACCCTCCTATGTCAAGGATACTACGGACGTCCTGAGGCGTCTTGATGGCATCTTTATGGATTCAGATATGATCATGGTTTGTGCCGACGTGGAGTCGCTCTACACCTGCATCGGACATGAGGACGGTCTGGAGGCGGTCCGCTTCTACCTCTCAACCTCCGGTCTCGATGGCGCCCTGGCTGCTCTGGTTTTGGAGCTGCTCGACTTTGCCCTGACACACAATTATTTTGTCTTTAAAGACCTTTTTTATCTGCAGCGGCGCGGCACTGCGATGGGGGCTTCCTGCGCGCCCGCCTTCGCCAACCTCTTTCTGGGTTTCTGGGAGAGGTTGGTGTTTGGGGACGGTGGCGCTGTGGGGGGCTCCCATGTGCAGTGCTGGCTCCGCTACATTGATGATGTTTTTATTATTTGGCAGGGCACTGTCGGGCAGCTCAACCAGTTCATGGATGACCTCAATTCGAACTCTCTCAACATCAAATTAACATATAGATCCAGTAAAACACAGTTAGATTTTCTGGATATTAACATCTATGTGGATGCGTTGGGGGGCATTCAAACCGACGTCTTCCGCAAGGACACGTCGGTGAATGCCCTCTTACACGCATCCTCGAGTCATACCATGTCAACCATACGCGCCATCCCGACCGGACAGTTTTTGAGGATGAAGCGGATCTGCTCTACTCAATCCACCTTCGAAACCCAGTCGTCCGATCTCCGGTGCAGGTTTAGAGCGAGGGGGTATAGCAATAGATGCATTAAAAAAGGCTATCTACGTGCAAAAAATACCCCCAGAGAACATCTCCTCCAATACAAACAACGTCGGCCAGCCATGGACAGTGAGATCCGGTTTATTGGGACATTTAATCATGAATGGGACACGATGAGGGGAATCCTTGAGAGGCACTGGCCGGTTTTGTTTACCGAGCCCACCTTGGCCGGAGTGCTTCCTAGGAGACCCCTCATGACGGCTAGACGGGCGAAGAACCTGGGGGATCTTCTCGTCAGGAGCCATTACATTCCCCCCAGACAAAATCCTTTTGGGTCTAGGGGTCCCCTCCAGGGCTGCTTCCCATGCGGCCATTGTGCCGCATGTGGTAATATCATCAGGGCACCCACTTTTTCCTCTTCGGATGGCAAAAAGGTGTTCTCCATTAAGGATTATATCACATGCAGTACCACACACGTGGTTTACTACGCCACATGCTCGTGCTCCCTGATCTATGTTGGGCTCACGTCCCGTGAGCTCCGCATTAGGGTCAGGGAGCACATGAGAGACATCCTTGCCGCTGCCTCAGTGGAGGATACTACTCTGCTGAAAACATTGCCACGTCATTTTAGAGCTGTCCATAACTGTAGCCCCAAATCCTTACAGATTAGGGGCATTGATGTCATCCATGGGGGTGTTCGGGGCGGCAATCTGCGCAAGATTCTCGCCCAGCGGGAGTCGAGGTGGATTGTCTCCCTGAACACCCTCGTGCCCTTTGGTTTAAATGAAGTGGTCAGTTATGCTCCATTCTTATGACGCTTCTCTTTCTTATGTCTATTTTTGCATGTTCCTTTGGATAGACTGCAGAGTGGAGTTGTCATTTTTCACATTCTGCTGTCTTAGTAAATGATCTGTTTCTTCGGGTCCCCTGTGCCGCACAAGGTGTGACACAGGATATATATATAATTTTTAGAAGTGGTGTAAATTGGGCTCCCTTATTTTTAATCGTGTTTGCTCTTATCTGTCACTCATATTATTTCCTTTTTATTTTTGTTTCTTTTAGGTCCTTTTTATCCTTCCTTTCATAGGACAAGAATACTTCCTACTATACACTGGCCTTATTGTGTTTTTCGTGGTTTTGCAAATTGTAATTCCCGCCTTATCTCACCCATTGTAATATTTACATATTGTGTTATTACCAGCATATGTGTTCTGCGGTCACAGGACTGTGATGTTGCGCGTCCTCCGGCGTTCTGACTGCGGGCGGCTGCTGGGGGCGAGCCTGACTGGTGCGCGCGCCCGGGTACCATAGTGACGCGTCCTGTGGTCCCGCGCGTGCGCCGTACACAGCAGGCTGTTGTTCCCTGCCGCCCTCCGTACTCCGGCGCCGGCGCACGCGCAGTGCATACATCGCAGTCTGGTTGATTGCAAACAGTTGCTGGCCCCAAAATAAAAACAGTGCAGACATGGAGTATCCACACCTCCTTTTGATAAAGCCATAGGCGAAACAGCTGTCAAGGAGGCTCCCTGCCTCTACAACCTGCCCTGCTACACCACACAGGTATCGTCTACTTGCCCTGCCTTTCTGCACGCTGGGCCACCCATGCTGGGATTTACCTATCGTACATACTCATGTTGAGACACGTTTTTCTCCTGTGATCCCAGCCTGGGTGGTCATGTGGCGTGGTGCTATCCTTGCCATGGTGTGCCTTCATGGAGAGGGGATATTTTGACACTTGCCTTCAAACTTGATATTGATATATAATACGTTGGTGCATGTATGTCTTCTCTCCGTGGGGCTGTCACCTTGTCACGGGGGCACCTAGCCGCATAACATTGTAATGTGACGGCCTCATATACATTCATTTGTGTTGTACTTGGGCAGGTTGTGTGGCATTACCTTGCCCACACTTTTTCTCCATCTTCCCTACATTCCCACATTTTTTTGTTTGACTTGTTCCCATTACGTGTGATTTTTGTACTTATTGACCTATGCGGTCTTTATCTAATAAAACTAATATTTTTTACATGTACATTGTGGCCTGATCTCCTTTTTTCTCCTATTATGCAGTTGTACATTTAGTCACTAAGTCATTTATAACCAACAATGTTTTGTGTACTGAGGAAATCATCCAGCCCTTTTTTAAAAGCTGTTATAGTATCTGCCATTACTACCTCTTGTGGTAGGGCATTCCACAGTCTGACCGCTCTAACTGTAAAGAACCCTTTCCTATTTTGGTGTCGGAATCGCTTTTCTTCCACTCGCAGTGAGTGCCCCCTGGTCCTCAGTATTGTTTTCGGAAGAAATAAGTTATGTGCCAGTCCTTTATATTGACCACACATGTATTTATACATATCAATGAGATCTCCTCTGAGACGTCTTTTTTCTAAGCTAAACATATCTAACTTTTTCAATCTGCCATCATATGGGAGGCCTTCCATTCCTTGTAATAGTCTAGTTGCCCGCCTTTGAACTGACTCTAACTTCTGAATGTCCTTTTTAAAATGTGGAGCCCAAAACTGGATCCCGTATTCCAGATGTGGCCTTACAAGTGATTTATAGATGGGTAACAATACGTTGGGATCACGGGATCTAATCTCTCTTTTTATACACCCTAGAATCTTGTTTGCTTTAGCAGCTGCTGCCTGACATTGAGTGCTGCTGCTCAGCTTATTTGTAATGAGAATACCCAAGTCCTTCTCCTGTTCTGTAGTCCCGAGTTTACTTCCATTTAATGTATACGCAGCTATAGGATTACTCCGTCCTAGGTGCATTACTTTACATTTATCAACATTAAATCTCATTTGCCAAGTATCTGCCCATTCTGACATCTTATCCAGATCTTTTTGTAATATTGTACTATCCAGGTCAGTTTTTAATATCCTACATAGTTTGGTGTCATCGGCAAAGACTGACACTGTACTATAGACTGACACTGTACTATAGACTGACACTGTACTATAAGATGTTCAAAAAACAGATTTTGTTCAAGTGATACCCGTTAATGCACTTTTGTGTTTTGTTTGTTTGAAGTTTATGGACAGTATCAGTCAAGAGTTTGAATGAACCTATTCAAGCAATAGTTTTCCTTGTTCTTTTTGGAATGTGCACATTGCAGATTCAGACTGAAGGCAGCAAAATCACAGATGAATGCATATGAAAGTACAGAGTAAAGAAACATGTGTGAAACAAAACAGAATATGTTTTAAACCTTAGATTCCTAAAAGTATCCCCCTTTCACTCCGATGACAACATTATACTTTTTTAGCATTCTCTCAAGCAGCTTCAGAAATATTCACCTGGAATAGCTTCCAATGGACAAGTATACCTCATCAAGAGTTAATTTGTGAAATCAGTGTTTACGACCATCAGGTGTGTTTTGCAGAGGCAATGTTGGTACACAGTTCCATACAGTACTCACAAATAAGGAATAACGTTTGGAACACCATTCTAAGTCTGAACTGGGTGCAAAAACCTAAAAAAACATCACTATGGGGAGATAAGGTATGCACACTAGTGACTATGTAAGGGGAATACATGAAATAGCAGAAACTGCTGTGTGAATACTGACTTGACTTTGACTTTGTTAGTAGTTTTTCGTTTGTGAACCCTCCCCAACCACACCTATTGCCAATCCATATCATACGCATAAATAGCCTGGGTCTCAGCTTCCCATACACGGTAAGTTTTTTAACTGCATGAGAGGACACACACAAGCTAGGGACCCCAACGTAGAGAACTACTTTGGCGTAGTGTTGGGGCTCTATTGCATTGATCAATTCAGTAGCTAAATTTCTCTTGATTCATATGTTCATGGCAGTAATGCAGATTCCATTTTTCACATTTTCTCTCTTACATATAGCTATTGGATTTTTCAAGTCAGTATTCACACAGCAGTTTCTGCTATTTCATGTATTCCCCTTACATAGTCACTGGTGTGCATACCTTATCTCCCCATACAGTACTCAGACCTATTTCACAACTGTTCTAAGCCAGAATATAGATAGAACCGCTCAACTAAGTAAAGAGAAATGACAGTTCATCATTACTCCTTTTACATGAAGGTCAGTCAATCCAGAAACTTTAAAGAACCTTTAAGGTATCCTTAAGTCATGAAACTATCAATTATTATCATGAAACTGGCTCTTCGTATGACTGGCTAGAAAATGAAGACAAGAATTTCCTTTGCTGCAGAGGATAGGTTCATTAGAGTTGCCAGCCTCAGAAACCATAAATTGACAGCACCTCAAAAAACAACCCTGGTAAATGATGCACAGACGTCAAACCGCAGACACCTCTCAACATCAACTGCTTAGAGAATAATGCAAGAAACAGGCTTTTACAGTTTTCTTCTGTAAACAAGCCAAGGCTGAATTCCAGAAACAAATTGAAGAGATTTTTAAACACCAACCGCTATGTATTCATGATATGCAGAAAACGTTAGTGGATGGTTTCTAAACTGTGAGCTGTAATTGAGTAAAGGTGCGTTGATGGTGACACTGTTAGTGATTTGCTCCAAATTCAAGACACACTTACCTGGCATGGCTACCACATATTTCTGCAATGACATTCCATCCCATCTGGCTTGTGTTGCAACCATCATTTGTGTTGCAACAAGACAATGAATCACAAAACAGCTCCAGGTTTTCTAAGGTTTATGTGACCAAGAAGAAGGGGAATGAATGACACGACCTCAACAATTACCTGAACTCAACTCAATTAAAATGATTTTGAAAAGTTGGACCATAGAATGAAGACAAAGAAGCCAACAAGAGCTCAGCACCCCTGTGAACTCCTTCAAGACTATTGGAAAGCCATTACAGGGACCACCTGATTATGCTGTTATCAGAGTGAAAGCAGGGTAACTTGAAGAATCTAACATTTAATGCGTATTCTGTTTTGTGTCACATTTGTTTCTGTAAAAGGAGGCTCTGATGTTATTTATTAATGTCAACCTTGACTCATAATAATATTTAGTTCAAATTAAGGTTTATTGCAAAACTTCAGCATATAACAAAAATAATACTCATACAATCATTGCATTAGTGATAACATTTAGTTTTCCATTGTGTGACAAATAAATGCAAAGCCAAAACTCTCATTGTAGTCACCGAGGTCATCACGAAATATAGAGTTCCACTAGAAGAGCTTGGAAAACTAGATAGGGAAGAGGAGGATGAAGAACAAGTCAGAGAGAAAAAGAAAGAAGAAGAGGGAAGAGGAAGGGAAATTTGAATAGGACATAAGAGGGAAGATCTAAGGGGGATATAGACTATTAATAATATTTAATTAATAAATGACTCTTAATTGTTTCCTGTTCCTTCTATTTGTTCTTTAGTATATGTATGAATTGTGACTATACTGAGATGAATTAATAAAACATATTTATTATATACAACAAAGGTATACAGTATTTTATTCTACCATTACACATGCAATATAAAGTAATAGCACAATTCTAATAAACAATCAAATCTACAATTAGTTATCTAAAACACACACACACAATATCAGCCTACTCCACCTAAAGCTTGCTATCCCTAGAGGGAGATCAAAGGGTTAATGGCAGTGCAGATATAGAAACCAAGGGGTAATTGGATACTGAGTCAGGTAGAGGAGGCGCTTCAGCTTGTCGGGTCAGGGGGGAGATTCTGCAGGGCTGATCGTATACATCCTCTTGTGACAGCCGGGGTGCTTAAAAAGCAAAAGTGTGTCTAGCTCTTGGCCTTTTTAAGTCCAGCAGAAATGAGGGCATGTCCGCTTCCAGGTATGTGTGGGGGGGTGACTTGTATTTCCCTAATTAACTGACGAAGGTTCACTCTCCCACCCCTGGTTGAAAGTTATGATATAATTTGTTACCTCAGCTGATAGGAATAAAATGGAACAAGTGGTATACTACAAGTTGTCCCATTCCTGTGTACTTACACTACCACAACAAAGGCTAATGTTCCTCTCCAGCTAAATGGGTTCAGCACCCCGATGTGTTGGCCAGCTGCTTTCAGGACAAAGGATCTCTTTAATCCTTTGGTTTTTTGAGCCTTTGGTCATCTCCTGGCATGGAATATTAACCATTTTAAAATATGTCTTGTTATCATTAGATGGACTATTGTCCATCAGAAAAAGGAGCTAACTGTTGATGGGCAATAGACATGCGTCACTGGATGGCACAAAAGAGTGTGCTGAGTAACATGAGAGAAATAAGTGAGTGTGTGTCAGATGTGGGTGGGCCTGAGTGAATTAGGGCCTGGTGGAGTGTGATGGTACAACAGTAGATGGCTGGTTAGTTGAGACAGGAGATAGTAAAGTGGAAAAAGAGAGGTTCCACATAAACTGGCAGTGACCCTGCCATTCTCTCAGCAAGAAGAGGTATCGGAATAAAGGGAGTTAAGTAACTGGATAGCAATTGTGTCAATGAACTATGGATACTGCACTAATATAAACAGTTGATTGATGCAAGTGGTATCTGATCAACAAGGACCTGAGAAAGCACAAGGCCAATACTGATGAAAAACCTGAGAAGGCAGCAGAGATCTCCTGTGTCATGCAGTGTACGTATGTTGGAAAGTCTATCAAGTGTGCAAAGTAGTCCTGACTGGTTACCCAGAGCTGTGTTTAGTAGAATGGAAGAAGAGTACTGGAGTTGGCTCAAATCAGTGCTCTGCAAGACACTAAGGAAAAAGCAAGGCTCACGTGTAACCAGCAAGTTGTGTGTTCCAGTGCAACATTTTGAAGTATTACACCCCCATATTGGGAGAAGCTGTAGATAATGTCAAATTCTGTTTGAAAGTCATAACTGGCATCATTGTCTTTCCAGAAGCCCACAACTATCTAGTCACAAGAAGATACTAGTCCATTTATGCTGCCTCCTGCAGCCTAAGGGCCATTTTGCATGCTGCAACATCGCTAGCATTTGCTGGCGATGTCGAGCGCGATAGCACCCGCCCCTGTCATACAACCGATATGTGGTGATCGCTGCCGTAACGAACATTATCGCTACAGCAGCGTCCCATGCAAATACCTGTTCAGCTATGTCACTGTGACTGCCGAACAATCCCTCCCTCAAGGGGGAGGTGCATTCGGCATCACTGCGACATCACTAAGCGGCCGGCCAGTAGAAGTGGAGGGGCGGAGATGAGCAGTACGTAACATCCCGCCCACCTCCTTCCTTCCTTATTGCCAGCGGACGCAGGTAAGGAGATGTTCCTCGTTCCTGGGGTGTCACACATAGCGATGTGTGCTGCCACAGGAACGATAAACAACACCGTACGTGCAGCTGCAACGATAATTGGGAATGGATCCCCATGTCACCGATTAGCGATTTTGAACGTTTTTGCAACGATTCAAAATCGCTCATAGGGCCCTTTACACGCAACGACATCGCTAACGCGGCCGGATGTGCGTCACAAATTCCGTGACCCAAACGACATCGCTTTAGCGATGTCGTAGCGTGTAAAGCGGCCCTTACAAAATAACAGTACATCAAAGCTTGAGCTTTTTGGGCACCTTCATGCACAAATGACAGTGCAGGAAATGCTACTGTGCTCAAATATATACCATGAAATCATGTTTAGTGTCACTATCAAATCCATACCATTTTAAAAATAGCCAACTGCTTTAACAACATAATCAAGGCTGAAATCAATTACTTTCACTTGTAAACATTTATAAAGGATATAAAAATTGATATATAGACTGACCAGTTGGGGATGTCACCCTATAAGTTAGAAGGGAGAGTTTGCTTTGATGGACCACACATGCCCATGTATGGCATGGAGTATTCTTGTAATACAAATAGAAAAAACAAAAATAGACCAGCTCACCTGTACCCAGTGCACAGACAATCACCTTCAAGAATCCAAGCTGAAAAAAGTAGTAAGTGACGCACCCCAGGGCTTTGGGTACTCGGTCCCGGGCCTGGTATTCACTGGGACGTATCACGGGTGGCCGTTGCCTGGTTCCGTGACCCTGGAGGTCACTTAAAGGGGGTTTTGTACAAGGGAATAAAAATAAAATAAAGTGCTTTTCGTGATGCCACTTGCACTACTGCTGGGGCTAGTGGTATTAGGCAGCTTAGATGTGATGGCTCTCGTCAAGTATAGCTAGGTCCCAGGGGGGATGATGGTGGTTGTAGTATATAGATGCAGAAGTGTAGGAAGAACTCAGACAACACAGGGGCTGCAGTTTAACTTGTGCTTTCTCAGTGGTTTGGAGTGTCTGCAACCCGACTGATGCTAGTCTCTACCAATCCGGTATTCACTTTGGTCCAGTGCCGGTGTAGTGATCTGGTGAGCTTTACTTCCTTGCACCCGTTTGTAGTTGGTGGGGCCCCGTAGCTTGGAGCATTTTGGGGTTCCCTCTGGTTTCACAGTCCTGGTCCGTATGGAAGGCAGCTTGAACCTCTCTTGGGTCAGACCTCTGTCCCCATTCCGAGGGTTCCCTCTTTGCTGCTGTGCCTTGAATACTGATGTTGGTAAGGTCCTTGATGGTGCCCTCACCAGGAAAATTCATATTAGGTGAGCCTGAAGCATCTTCCTGAACTAGGGCTCTGCACACCGTCGGTGCGCGGTCCAGTGAGTACCCGTATCGTACTCTCCCTGGCAACCATACTCCTTATTACTCAAACAGTCACTTTACACTTTCCGTCTGTGTGCAGACTTCTGACGGAACGTCTTACTCACTTCCCATCTGTTGACTAACTAATTCTCAAGATGTCCATCTCATCTCTAGTTTCATAGAACTAGAGATGAGCAAATTGATTTTCATGACCCTAGTCCATCTGCAATGTTGGTAGTTTGTGGCCAGTGAATGGTAGCCCAAGGAACTGCCTTCTACCTGCCAGAAGTCTTGGCTCCTCCTTTGATTTTTACACAAAATTATGAATGCAACATTTTGTTGGGCTAATGCTCCATCCATCTTGCCATCAAGTGTAACCATCTTCTCTGTCCATGCTAAAGAAAAGCATCCATACAGCAATGCTGCAATCACCACGTATGACGGTGGGGATGGTGATTTAAGGGTGATGTACAGTGTTAGCTTTCCATCACACATAATTTGTATTTAGCCCAAAAAATTCTAGTTTGGGCTAATCTGACCAGAGCACCTTCTTCCACATGCTAGCTGAGTCCCCTATATGACTTTTTGCAAATTGCAAATTGGACTTCTTATGCCTGGCTTTCATGTTGCCACTCTTCCACAAAGGCCAGATCACTTCACAAATACTTGCTACTTATTTTTGGTATAATGTGAAAAAATGTGGAAAAGATTATGGGGTATGAATACTTTTTCAATACACTAGACATATTCCAAGTTACCAAGTTACAACAGTATATGTAGAAACAAATACTTGTCTGCCAAAATATCCTTCAAGAAATGTAAAAACATAATAATTACAAAATAAACAAGGTCATTAGTTCCCAAACGCCAAAGGAAAAATGGTAAAAAGCTATGTGGCCTTAAAGAGGACCTACCATGAGGCGAAAACTGGCCAGGTTTTTATTTTATTTCATTTTTGAAGTTATCCTTAGTATTCTATTTTATTTTTTTTTTATTCCACCATAGGCTTCCAAGAATATCCAAGGATACGGGTATGGCTTAAAAAAAGCGTCAAACATCAGAGGAGGAGTGGAAATAAAATACGATAGGAAAAACTGGCAACTTTTGACCTCATGGCAGGTCCAACAGCCCCTAAATGACTTGGTCCTAAATGGGTTAAAAACAACCACTACATTTTCCTGATAATAACTTCAAGTAAGCATTCTCCCCACTTAACATTGTTCTGGTGTGTTACAGGCCATGTGACGACATAATACAAGAGATGGTTGGTTAGCTGAGATCCCTCAAAGCATATGGTGCAGGATGTATATGTGTGATATGACATCAATTAAATCAATGGAGTTGGTGTTGAAAGTTCTGATGAGTGAAATATCTGCAATGTAGTTAAGGGGGTCTTTAAGCCCCTTTGCACTTTACATCTGTTGAGCGCTAAGTTGATTAACCCTAGAACGCATACCTGGGGCCTCGCAGGCCTGCTAGGTCACTTGTTTTCTATGGTTGACTTCTATGGTTGCGCGTTCTAGGGTTAAGCCACAGTGTAACTTTCTAGTTTTATTCAAGGACTTCTCTTAACGTTCAAAAATGTGTTAAAAATTACAACTGCAACTGTGTAATAAATTACAATAAATGTTTAGCATAAATATGTTATTTTGGATTTTTCTTTCTCCCTTAACGGGGTTCTGTAAAATCAGACTGTACTTCACGCTTCATGTTTGCTCCTTGTAGCATGATGTAAAAGATGTAATATGCTCTTAACTAATCAGTAGAGATGAGAGAACCTGAGGTTCGATGATCGGAGTTCGAGTTCGGAAACTTACTTCCAAAAAAGCAAAGTTAGGGTTTGAAGTTCGAGTGAGTTACGAGTCCAAACCACTCAAGTGAGCAGCGCTGTGCCTGGGTATGAGTGATGCTCAGCCCTGTGCGAGCCGCTTGCAGTGTTTGAACGTCTCGAACTGGGGGAAAATCAGCATGATCAGATGCAGTGTGCACACACAAATAAAAAAGAAATTTGAAAAACCCAGCCCATTTTCCCCCAGAAGTGTTCTGCCTATGGCTGGCAGCATGTGGGTAGAGCCACAAAACACCCAATTACTGACTTCCATTGAGGATCAGATCAAGTCAGGTCACAAACTGAACTTTTTAAGGTTTGATTGTGCCTACCGAACCGAACTTCCAAAGGTTTGCTCATCTCTCCTAATCAGATATCTCTTTAGTGCACCACTCACATCTCTCCTGTCCAATGCTGTTTTGCTAAAACATTAAAGCCCCACTCAAGCCTTTTTGTTTAAAAAAGGAAACCAAGTCCCCTTGACGAGATGATTTACACACCCTAGAGTTTTGAAAGAGATAGCTGAGGAAATAATAGTATTTCTTGCCATAATCAAATAAGCCATGGGAAACAGGAGTGGTCCCTCTAGATTGGAAAAGGGCAAATGTGGTTCCTATCTACTAAAGGGGGAAAAGGAGGATCCAGGAAACTGCAAGCCAGTAAGCCTGACCTCCGTAGAAGGAAAAATCTTTGAACAAATTGTCAAGGAACATTTACTTAGGTACCTGGATTGGAAGGCATTAATTAACCAAAGCCAGCATGACCTTATGACCAATAAATCTTGTCGAACTGGATATCCTTCTATAACAAAGTCACTGAATGATTGGACCAGGGGAATGCCGTGGATATAGTATACCTTGACTTCAGTAAGGCATTGAATAAAGTATCACATGACATCCTCATTGAAAAAATGATCAAGTACGGAATCGACAAAAAATAAGTTAGATGGATTCATATCTGGCTTAATGATTGTGCACAATGAGTGATACTAAATAGATGCACTTCAAACTGGAGGAAAGTCAAAAGCGGGGTTCCACAAGGCTCTGTCCTGGGCCCAGTGCTGTTTAATATCTTCATAAATGATCTTGACAATGGAATTATTGAGGAACTCATAAAATTTGCAGATGATACTAAAATAGGAGGGTTAGCCAACACTAGAGAGGAAAGAGAGCGTATTCAAAAAGATGTAGACACACTTGAAC